>NC_045957.1:57383610-57683610 GCF_010909765.2 Amblyraja radiata | reverse complement strand
CGGGTTCGATCCTAACTACGGGTGCTGTCTGTACGGAGTTTGTACGTTCTACCCGTGATTATGCATGGGTTTTCTCCGAGATCCCACACTCCAAAGATGTACAGGTTAATTGGCTTGGTAAATGTAAAAATTGTCCCTCATGGGTGTAGGATAGTGTTAATGTGCGAGGATCGCTGGTAGGCACGGACCCGGTGGGACGAAGGGCCTGTTTCCATGCTGTATCTCTAAACTAAACTAAACAGCACATGAAACAAAAATGCTGAAATGTAGTGAAACAGCAAAGCCATGGAATTAGTTTGAAATTATTGCTTGAAGAAACAGCCCCGACACCAAGGATGAAAATGATAGTGTATATCTTTATGTGTTATGAAGTGAAATGTGTGATGTTGACAATTATGAGATGGGTGAATTAAATTCAATCTAAATACGTTAAAGTACATCTGTAATCTTATGGGCAAATTAATTATGTTGTGGTATTTAAAATTCTATATTTGTTCATTGTAACACACATAATTCCTGGAATTAGTGGTTAATATTATGAAGACAAGTTGGTCAAGCTAGTCTTGTATCTAGTGGAGACTAGACTGAAGTATATAGGATTCTGGGGGTTCTTGACAGGCTGATTGTGCAGAGAATGTTTCCTTGTATTCAAGAAATATGTATTAGGGTTGTGTTTAAAAACAAAGAGTCACTCATTTAAGGCAGAGAATAGGTGATTTTTTTTTCTCTTTGAAGAAGGTCATGAGTCTTGGCACTCTTCCTAAAAGGCCAGTAGAATCATTGAACATTTGAAGGCAGAGTTAAAATGGTTACATTGCCAACAAGGAGATGAGAAACAACAGGGGGTGTTGTGGCTTTGGAGTTGAGATTACAACCTAATCACTCAATTTCTCATTAACTGGATGAGTTTGCATGAGGCGATGAATAGTTGCTTGTTGTTGTATGTTGGTGTATACCTATGTTCATATATACACGTATTTACATTTTCAATTGGCATTGTGGAGTAGTGAGATTATTTGATGGGAGAGACATATGTGGGAAGTGTCTCAGTCTGTTAGGGAAAGATTGCAAAGAAGCATGCCGGCATCTATCTATCTATCTATCTATCTATCTATCTATCTATCTATCTATCTATCTATCTATCTATCTATCTATCTATCTATCTATCTATCTATCTATCTATCTATCTATCTATCTATCTATCTATCTATCTGTCTATCTGTCTATCTGTCTATCTGTCTATCTGTCTATCTGTCTATCTGTCTATCTGTCTATTTTTAAAACTCTGTGTGTGTGTGTGTGTGTGTGTGTGTGTGTGTGTGTGTGTGTGTGTGTGTGTGTGTGTGTGTGTGTGTGTGTGTGTGTGTGTGTGTGTGTGTGGGTGTATGTCATGTTGCCTTTTTTTCCCTTTCATTTTTGCCTTTGATTCGTTAATCCGCGAAAACCAGACGCAAAAACGCTGAGATTTTTACCATTTCGTTAGCGATTTTACTTTTACATTCGCATATCCACTCCTCAATAAATTTGGTCATTTTTCTGTACACATTTTCAATAAAATCCTTCACAAAACTGACTGTTTTCTTTAAATCAGCAGCTGCTGACGTCACAATGCCCACATGCCGACCAATCCAGGCCCACCTGCCTCCAGTATGCCTCCAAGTACGCTCGCGCCACACCTTCCGCAGCTGGACACCCGCCCGCCCGCCTGCCCGCTCACTCAACCCCCCCACTTCACCTCTCTTCCCCATCCTCCCCTTCCTATCCCCCTCCTCTCCCCTCCTTGATCCCCACTTCACCCCCACTCGCCCTCTCCCCCCAGACAGAGCAGAACGCCGGCTGTTGCCAGAACCGCAGCCGCAGTTTTCCCGCTGCAATATTTCGTTTTCAGCTTCTGGCAACTGTGCCCGACCGACCTGCTTCAGGGGAGAAGTGATAAGGCGACGGGCGGGCGCGGTAAAGGCGCAATAGTCCTTCCTATAGTGAACCCTGCTGCTGCTCACAGTCTCTGATGGGGCCGCTTTCACAGACTTAACCATGAGAGACCCCCGCGTTTAACCAGGGCTCTGAGAACTCAGCATTTACTGGGGACGAGGAGGCTTCCAGAGGGAAGGCAGGAACAACTTAGAATCCAGCAGCAGAGTGGCTCCGTAAATGGATCATTCCACGGTGAGTTCAGTTCGGTAACAACCCCCCCTCTACTCCCTCCCCCCTCTCCCCACACCTTCTCCCCCCCCTTCGCCTCCCCTTCCCTCCCCCCTTCTCCACCCCCCCTTCTCCACCCCCCGTCTCCACCCCCCCTTCTCCCCCCCTTCTCCCCCCTCTCTCCCCCTTCACCCTTCGCTCCTCCCATCCATACCCCCTCTCACCCCTCCCCCTCTCATCCCCTCCCCCCTCCCTTCCCCCACCTCTCACCCTCCCTTCCCCCCACCTCTCCCCCTCCCTTTCCCCCACCTCTCCCCCTCCATTCCCACCCTCCCTCTCCTCCCCTCCACCCCCCTCTCCCTCTGTCGTTTGCCCCTCTCTCTGTCTCTGCCCCTCTCTCTCTGTCTCTGCCCGTTCTCTTTCTGCCCTCACTCTCTACCCCCCCCCCCTCTCTAGAAGCATCTGCGAGTTGGGGGCTATGTGTCAGTAGATAGGGCCGTTATGGGGTAAAAGGAGCAAATCTATATTACTAAAAGTCTGATCTTGACCGTTTTTGGCTCGCTGTGCTGCGATTTCCGAGAGAACGCCGCTACCTACGGCCGTCATTTTTAGCCACCTCGCTCAGAGCCCCCATCCCCCTTCTGGGACCGGAGGATTTTCCCCATCGATGACAAATCAGAGAGATATTAATGGGTTTTTTTAAATCACCATTCTCTCTACTGCCCCTGCTGGAGGGAGGAGGAGGGACTATAAAACCAGGAAGTGGTGTGCCTCACTCAGTCTGGATGGATGGATGATGATGATGGATGAAGCCAAAGGGTCACGTCTCTCTGAGCTCTGAATAACACTGAACAAATGTCTACTCAACTGTGAGTCCCCTTAATGTGGTTTGAAAATGAAAATATGGTTTGTTTGAGGTAAAAAGGCACTGCCTGAAAATGGTTGTTCGGGTGCTTTGGCTTGAAGTTAAAAGGCACTACTTACTGCAAACTGTGGCTTGGGTGCTTTGGCTTGAAGTTGAAAGGCACTACTTACTGCAAATGGTGGCTTGGGTACTTTGGCTTGAAGTTGAAAGGCACTACTTACTGCAAATGGTGGCTTGAGTGCTTTGGATTGAAGTTGAAAGGCACTACTTACTGCAAATGGTGGCTTGGGTGCTTTGGCTTGAAGTTGAAAGGCACTACTTACTGCAAATGGTGGCTTGGGTGCTTTGGCTTGAAGTTGAAAGGCACTACTTACTGCAAATGGTGGCTTGAGTGCTTTGGATTGAAGTTGAAAGGCACTACTTACTGCAAATGGTGGATTGGGTGCTTTGGCTTGAAGTCGAAAGGCACTACTTACTGTAAATGGTGGCTTGGGTGCTTTGGCTTTAAGTTGAAAGGCACTACTTACTACCGGAAGTGGCGGCACTGCCTTGCAGCTGCGGCTCGCCTGCAGTCCGTTTGTCTTTTCTGTTTTTTGTTTTCTCTTGTCCCATTTTACAGTTTATTTCGGTTTATTTAGTTGTGTATGTGTGGGGGGGGGGGGGTGGGTGTAACATGTTTTTTGACTCTTCCTTCAGGGGGGATGCGACCTTTCCTGCCGTATCCCCCGTCTCCGTCTGCGCTGAGGCCTATCGCGGAGCTGGCAGCCTCTAACTGCGACCGACCTCGAAGCTGCGGAGGCAGAGCCAGGACTTACCAACGCGAGGCTGGCCGACTTTGGGGCTGTGGTTGCGTGGCAACCCAACTTCCAACCCGACTTTGGAGCCTCGGAGGCTCGGCCGCGGGCCAGTGGACGACATCATCGGGAGCTCGAGTTCTGTTTTCCAGAGCACCCGCAACTAGAGCTGCGTCTGCTGGACTGGAGGGCGGCAGCTTCGGCAGCTTCGACCGCCCCGGGCCGCGGAGTTTGAACCGGCCCGTTTGTGGAGCATGGATTCAGCCGCGGGACATACCTACCATCACCCGGCGGGGTCACAACATCGGAGGCTTGGATTGCCTCAGCGCAGAGGGAGAGCAAGGAGGGAAGAGACAATGACTTTGGGACTTAAACTGTGTTGAATGATTGTTATTTATTCTATGTTATGACTGCAGGCTAAACCATTTTGTTGCACTGAAAAGTGCAATGACAATAAAATTGAATGGCGGCTTGGGTGCTTTGGCTTGAAGTTGAAAGGCACTACACTGCAAATGGCGGCTTGGGTGCTTTGGCTTGAAGTTAAAAGGCACTACTGCAAATGCACTTACTTCCTGTTTGCACTGTATATTGATTTTAGATAAAACGCTACCACTTACGGCAGTGATTTTTGGCCATCTTACTCAGTCCCCCACCACTGCGCAGATGCAGTGAATTCTTCCCATCAATGAAAAATAAAAGTGTTATTAGTGTTTAAAAAATGTTGAGAATCTCTCTCCTGTCAATCACACCATGAAGGCCACACCTTTTCTGGTGGGAGGGGGAGGGGTTATAAAACCCAGAAGTGTGGGTGTGGCTCAGTCTCTGCATGATGGGAGAGGCGGCCTTGCATCTTGCTTGAAGTGGTATGAAACTGCACTGAATTTGGTGGCCTTGCACCCTGCTGAAAGTGGTATGAAACTGCACTTGAATTTGGTGGCCTTGCACCCTGCTTGAAGTGGTATGAAACTGCCTTTGAATTTGGTGGCCTTGCACCCTGCTTGAAGTGGTAGGAAACTGCACTTGAATTTGGTGGCCTTGCACCCTGCTTGAAGTGGTAGGAAACTGCACTTGAATTTGGTAGCTTTGCACCCTGCTCAAAGTGGTAAGAAACTGCACTTGAATTTTGTGGCCTTGCACCCTGCTTGAAATGGAATTTCAAAGAATAGCCATTAGTCAACTGCCAGCCCACCAGCTGTGAGTGAGGTGCCAGCAGATCAGGCTTGAGGGACTGAGCTGCCACCCCAAGAACCCATACCAGTGCTCCAGAAAGCCCCCCCCACTGGCCACCAATATTGGAATTGGTGGAGAGGTGGAATATTGCGTCGGGGGACCAGCCCTCCCGTGTGAACATGAGACCCAACGGGTCCCAATTAGTCTAGTTAATAATATTAATATAATATCAAGGGGGTAGATAGCGTGTGTGCAGGGGGGAGGGGGTAGTTAGTGTGTGTGACGCCGTATGCTGCCCCTCCCTCCCCGCAACCGCACGTTGGGGGAACAGACCCAACGGGTCTGCACTTGGTCTAGTATTATACTAAAACTCTCTTTGTGGCTGTGTGTGTGTCAATCTGGTTAGTTTTCCTTTTTTCTTCCAAACGCTAGGCCACAGCCTTCCCAATTTCAAACATTCTACTCAAACTTTTCCTGTTGAGGCGATAATCATCTTCCCGTTGCATTCCCACCTATATTTCCCAGGTTTTTAATAATTTAAAGTTTTAAAAACTGCCTAAAAACTCACCCATTTCCGACCGAGTGACGTCACAATGCACTCTCCAGAACTCCAACGGCACTTTCCAGATTTTCAAAAAACTCCGTGAGGGAGGGGCACTCCAACGCTCCAAAGGACAACGGGATTTTCCGGGAGGGAGGGGCACGAGAGGAGTGGTGGCGGCTGTCAGCGCCCGAGGTCCGACGTCCGAGGCCCGACGGGGAGGGTGGTGCTGGGGCTGGAGTGAGCGCCGAGCCCAGGGCTTGGAATGGGGCCGTGACTAGGGTCTACAGCCAGGGCCGGGTCGAATACGAGAACCAGGCCGAGTTGCAGGCCCTGGCACTGTTCTATGACCTGAGTAGGTCCTGGGACAGGGAATGGGAGTGAGGGGATGAGGATGAGGGAAAAGAAGAGGAGGGAGGACTTCCGGTGGCGCCATGCTGAACTAGCAGTCGCAACTTTTAGCTCCGCTGCTGTAAAATCGCGATTTTTCACGTTAAAATCGGGTCTGGAGGTCGGGACCAATTCAAAAAACTCACTGGAGCCCCGGGACGTCGCGCTGATGATGTCATCAGTAAGCGCTGTGTTTTAAACGGAGGATAAAGGATTTAAAATGAAAAAACCGTCTTCAGCTCAGAGCCCTCAGAGAACAATCTCAAAACTGCTGAAAACCCAGAAAACTGAAGAACAGACCTCTGAAGTGGATTCTGGAATGGCTACAAGGGCCAAGACTGAGATGGTTACTAAGGAGAAAAATGAAATGGAGGAGATAAAGAACTCGGTAAGAGAACTGAGAAAGGATATTGAGGCTGGAAACTCAAAAATGATGGAAAATATTAATGTCGAACATCAATGCTGGTAATCAAAAAGTTATTGACTGCATTGGCATTATACAAAAACGAATTGAGGATGTGCATGAAGAGCTAATGGGGAGAATTAATAAAGGGGAAGAAGAATCTAAGAAGAAGTTTGAGGCTGTGCATGTAATTGTTTCTTCACATGTAACTGAAATGAAAGACATGGAAACAATTGTTGATCAAATGGCTGAAGATATGCAGGGAATGAAGCTAGAACTAGACAGCCTCATGAGTCAACTGGCGAAAGTCTCAGATAAATGTCTTGATCTCGAAGCTCGCTCACGACGCCAAAATTTACGAATACTGGGAGTAACAGAAGGGGCAGAGGGGAACAACGCCCGTGAGTTCACTGCCAACTTAATCAAACATGTACTCAATTTACCTGTGGAACCGGAAATTGAAGTGGCACATCGAATACCTAGATTTAAGCCAAGATCACAAGCAGATCCAGCCCACCCACGACAGATCATAGTCAAACTTCAGGACATTTCAGCACTTGAAGCGCTGATGAAAAAAATCAAATACGGAGTGAAGATGACGTTTGGAAACGACTCTATCAAACTCCTCCGGGATTATCCCTATGAGATCGTGCAAAAGAGAAGAAAGTTCTCACAGACAAGACAGATTATCCATGGAGTTAAAGATGTCAGATGTGGCGTTTTTTATCCGGCCAGGATGCGCATTACTTTCAAGGGAAAAGAGAAAACTTTCACTAATTCGGATGCATCTTATAAATATGCCCAAGAGATTGTGGCAGAAACAGAAGATTAATCAAGGCAGCGGGACGATATGGACAATTTATTTCCTTTTATTACTTCACAGAGAACACCTGAAGATAAGGGAAGAAACGCCATTCTCTAAAAGTTTAAAATGGAAGAGTATTTCCACGTGCGCTGGTCTAGACACCTTATCTCCTTTGGACGCTTTGGAATTCAACTCAAGGACATTCTTTGTTCAAAATGAAGGAAAGACTGATAAGCAACGCAGAGACGAACAGCAGAGCCGAATGTGGAAAACATCACAAGGACAAATGGCGGTTTAAGATCTAAAAACAGCTTTACAAAATATAGAGAATTAACAATAATTAACAATACTAATATAGAAATATAAATGGAAACTAACCTGAACTATATAATGGGCAAAATGTAATAATGTGCTAAAAAGACTGACTAGCTCGTATATAGAGATAACAAATTTTAGAATTAAAGTAGTTAATACTGAAAGTTTAGTGTGGGGAAGGGAGGAGACTCAGGTACCTGGCATAATTCCAGGAGCCTGTTTCTGGTTAACCCTTACAGCTAACAGCTTACTATTATCAAAGGTATAACTAATTATAAATAATTAGTAGATGAAAGTGTTAGATAAATAAATTTCACAGGAGCTGAACACAGATCTGATAAGTCTGAATGAAATATATATATATATATATATAGTGTAATTGGGTGAAATATAATTGATTTTGAAATGGTACCGCCCTCCTAGGTTTAGAGTAATAAAAGGAGCGGAGCTAAATGTACATCAACTTCGGAAGTCGAATAGATGTCGAATCCCACAGACGCGTGGGACACGCACTACAGTGTCGAATACTTCAGACACTGTAATTTTACTTGTTCAATTTTTTTTTAATCACAATATGTCACTACTATGTGTTTTTTTTTCAAGGAAAATCGCAAAAGGGATCTACCAAGGAAGTTAGTAATATAAACGCCCCCCAAATATCCAGAGTCCTGAGGTATGGATGCACCGTAATAAATAAGGGTATTAAAATCAGAGAAAATGCAAGATGATAAACAAAAGAAAATGGGAGGAATCACACTGTGTAGCTGGAATATAAGGGGTATTAATGAACCAATTAAAAGGGGCAAAATACTAGCTCAGTTGAAATCATATAACACGGACATTACTTTTCTACAAGAAACGCACCTTAAACATCAAGATCAGATGAGATTGAGGGCGAATTGGATAGGCCAAACATTTCATTCCTCATATACTTCGAAATCCAGAGGCACCACAATTATTATTCGCAAAGGAATACCATTCAAATCAAAGAACATTATATCAGATAAGGAAGGGAGATATCTTATAGTTACAGGAGAGATCCATGCTACGCCAATCACTTTGGTAAACATATATGCGCCAAATTTTGATAATCCTCAATTTTTTAATAAAATCCTGAATACAATCGCAGAATTTAACTACCAAATTGTTATAATTGGAGCAGACTTCAACTGTGTTTTAGATCCGTACTTAGATAAATCGATGCAAAAACAAAGAGGTAATATGAAATCTAAAACTAGTGAACTCTTAAATACATATATAAAAAATACAGATATAGCAGACGTCTGGAGGATCGTGAATCCGACTGGAAGTGAATACTCGTTTTATTCAATAGTACACAAAACATACTCACGTATAGACTACTTCCTAGTGGATACAAAACTAATCCCTTATACTATGAACCCTAAATATCACACCAATACGATTTCAGATCACTCCCCGCTAACTTTCGTTTTAAAATTAGAAGGAATGTCTACGAACAAATCGTTCTGGAGGTTTAACTCGCAAATTCTGAAAGACCCACAAGGGAGTATATATCTAAAAAAACAGATGGACCTATTTTTTCAGACAAACGATACACCAGATATATCGCCCACTTTATTATGGGAATCCTTCAAAGCATTTATTAGAGGAGTCATTATCTCGTATCAAGCTTTTCAAAACAAAAAGAATAAGAATGAACAAAGACAATTAGAAGAACAAATCAGACAACTAGATATAGATAATGCTAAAGATCCAACCATGGATAAACATAATAAAATTTTAATACTGAAATTTAAGCTAAATAAATTATTATCAGAGAAGGTTATAAGATTATTCCAAATTACAAAACAAGAACATTTCAAATTTGGGGGTAAACCCCATAAACTTTTGGCACGCCAACTGAAAAAACGGGAAAAAGATCATGCAATTTAAAAAATTAAATCAGATAGAGGGGAATTATTAACACTACCTAATGATATCAATAAAAGATTTGCTCAATTTTACAAGAATTTATACACATCGAAAACGCTAATAGACAATAATAAAGTTTCAGAATGTTTGGACAATTGTAACCTTCCAAAACTAGAATTGAAGGAACAAGAGGAACTGGGAGCACAAATTACAGCTAAGGAAATAGAAGACACAATAAACACACTTAAGAATGGAAAAACACCAGGACCAGACCGATTCAGTAATGAATTTTATAAATGTTTTTACGACATAGTTACACCACGTCTACAGAAAATGTATACATACGCTTTTAAATAACAAATCTTACCTGAAACACTAGCAGAATCAACGATCACATTAATACTTTAAAAAGATAAAGATATAGAAGAACCAGGCTCATATAGAGCTATTGCTTTGTTAAATACGGATCAAAAAATATTAGCGAAAACACTAGCCAGAAGACTAAGTCAATATGTTAGTAAATTAATAAATGAGGGTCAAACAGGATTTATACCTAAGAGACATTCATTTAATAACCTGAGACGTCTGCTTAACATAATGCACTCTCACAAACCTCAAGAACAAGAGTTATCTATCATTTCATTTGACGCAGAAAAAGCGTTTGATCAAGTAGATTGGGATTATATGATTAAAGTATTGCAAAAATTTCAAATGGGAGAGAGCTTCATCGCATGGATAAAATTATTATATAACAAACCCACGGCTAGAATATTAACTAATAATATACTATCTACGAAATTCCAATTAACAAGGGGCAATAGACAAGGATGTTCATTATCACCGCTGTTATTTGCTCTGGTAATTGAACCTTTAGCTGAAAAAATTAGAACACACACGGATATTTACGGTTATAATACAAAATATTCAAATAATAAAATATCCTTATACGCAGACGATGTATTACTGTATATCACAAAACCCCAAATCAGTATACCAAACATATTAAATCTAATTGAGGAATTTGGACCTTTCTCAGGATACAGAATAAACTGGAACAAAAGTGAAATTATGTCGATAAAACCGAAAGACTCAACACATCTCTTGAAATTCCCCTTTAAAATAGCCACAGAAAAATTTAAATATTTAGGAATTGAAATCACTAGAAATTATCACGCTATGTTTAATGCCAATTATAGCCCCTTACTTAAGAAACTAAATAATCTAATTAAATTCTGAAAAACGCTCCCGATGTCTTTAATAGGTCGAATAAATGCTATAAAAATGATCTTTTTACCACAAATCCTATATTTATTTCAATAAATTCCAATATATCTTCCAAAAAAGTTTTTCAAAAAACTAGACTCAGACACTACAAATTTTATATGGGATTACAAATCCCACAGAATAGAAAGAGCACACCTTAGTAAACCAAAAGAGATGGGTGGTCTAGCGCTCCCTAACTTTATGTACTATAATTGGGCAGTAAATATTAAAAATATTATTCACCTGCTGGACAACTCTGCCCAGCAGGTGGATTGGATTGTAATGGAGAGAGAGGACTGCTCTCCGTGTAATACAGGAGCGACTCTCCTCTCACCAATGAATCTGAATAACAAAAATTATAATAAAAATCCAATGATACATAGCACAATTAGAACTTGGAAACAAATAAAACAGAATCTAAAATTAAGAAATCTATCTCTTTTAATGCCAATAGTCAATAACCCGTCGTTTAAACCTTCAATTATAGATAAATCATTTACACAATGGGAAAGAATGGGAATCAAAATGCTCGGAGACTTGTATAAATTAGGAAAATTATTATCATTTCAACAATTACAACAGTGCCAGAGAACCGGGTTTGATCCTGATCTTGGATGCTGTCTGTGGAGTTTTGCACATTCTCCCTGTGATCACGTGGGTTTCCTCCACGTGCTCCGGTTTCTTCACATATCCCAAAGACGTGTGAGTTTGTAGGTTTATTGGACTTTGTAAATTACGCCAGGTGTGTAAGGAATGGATGAGATTCTACTCTACTCTAGTCTACTCAACTCTACTCTACTCCACTCTACTCAACAACGTACCTCGGTGACTGCCAATCACCCCCCCCATCCGGACACTCCTCCCACAGGAAAAACACTATGTCTGTATATATATATATGCTAATGTAAATATTTATTCAAATCATATGCTATGTCGCTCTTCCAGGGAGATGCTAAATGCATTTTGTTGTCTCTGTACTGTACACGGACAATGACAATTAAAGTTGAATCTGAATCTCTGAATCTGAATAATGGGATAACATAGTACTAATGTGAAGGGGTAATCAATGGTTTGCGTCGATTCGGTAGCCAAAGGGCCTGTTTCTCTAAATCTAATCTAAACTAATCTTCAATCCTTTAGCCACATGATTGGCAGCCCTGCCAACAGTCTGTTTTTTCGGCTTTTAAAACATTTTTAGTGCGTTTTAAAAGTCTGTGTAAATGTTATCCAGTTTGTTTTATGTGACTTTTTTTCAGTTTCTCACCTTGCCGGAAAAACGATTTTTTTCTCGATCGTATCTACGGGCGCTTCGCGGCCTACCATCGATAGAGCTGGAGGCCTCCTCGGACTGACTTTGAACCCCACCGCGGGGCGTGGACTTAACATCGGAGTCGATCCCTTGCCTGGGATCGCTCCAACCGTGGTCTGCGGACTTTACATCGAGAGCTCATTGTCTCGGGAGAGGCTAGTTGGGCGTACCAATGACGCAGAAGCTCGACCAATCCCGACGTGGGTGAGATCACCCGGCGTAGGGGAGGCTATCATCCCCCCGATGGGGAAGCCGAACACCCCGATGTGGAGTGCTTAAACACCACCGGCTACAGGAGTAAGATCGTCCCGTCAATGGAGGGCTCGAGGAGAGCAAAGAAGGAAAGAGATTTGAACTATTTTTTCGCCTTCATCACAGTGAGGAATGTGGAGCAGTCACTGTGGTGGATGTTTATGTTAAAATGTATTTTGTGTGTTCCGTTTCTTTTTATTTGTATGACGGACTTGGCAAATGAAATTCCTCGTATGTTGCAAAACATACTTGGCTAATAAAGTATTATTGTAATTGTGATTGTTATCGTGAACTCCTGGAATTGTGTCAATGAAGCGATTTTGACAATTTTTTTTTTATACTTACGTGACAGCACAAAGGTGAAATGTGATTATGTAAATATACAAACCGGCAGTATTTTTCCTACTGATATGGGGTTCAAATTAATTGCAACCGCAACGTTCCAAACGATCGCGTTCCACAAAATCCCACTCGCAAGATGATTTAAATGGCCATTAAGTTACGGGAATTAAACACTAAATTCCTTCCATTTGGCCTATAAATTCATGACAATGAGATTTTAAAATCATGTTATATTGTGAATTCTTGTCTGAATGTTATTTGGACACTTAGGCTACTTAAAAATATTAACCTTTTCTTAAGAAATGGATAGATGTTTAGATCTGGTAATTGATTTTTGTAATTAGCTACAATTAGGTAACTAACTAATTATATGCTTTAATTTCAGGTCATCCAAGTAAGATTGTTTCAAATTTGTTTCAGAATGCTTCAATCCTAAATAACTGAAAATTTATTTCAGTTCTCTTAATTTCTAAGAAAGTTATGGACTTTTGACAGTCCTTGATCACAGCTTTTTAGTTAAGTCAATGGAAAAGCAATAGGGAACAAGATGCTAATTTCCGAGTATGAAAATGGCCATAATGTTTTTAATACTGAAGATATGAAAATGAATTAGGTGTCAAATTAGGTGTCTTTTTATGCTTTATCTGATGGGATAAATTGCAGACTTAATTTTTAAAATCTCAAAATTTTGTAACATTGCTACAATTGGCAGCATTCACTACAAGCACTTGTTGCACTGGAAGACCAACAAGTTTCAGGCCATTTTGATCATCTTCCAACAACAGTGGATATTTGTCTCGGTATGCATCCCTGGAAATAGCTGCAGATCAGAGATTCCTCTAGGGACAAACCTCATTAAGTATCCTTGCATCCTTCAATATGCCTGTGATTCTCAAATAAATAAGATTCAAAGGTCTTAAAATGTCACGGGTGCCAAACTCCTATATATAGTGATCATTTAAATCCATCACACCAATGCTGTAAAAACGCTTTATTGTACCCTATGTAGCTGACAGACATGGACTAATCAATGCTTGGTAAGTTTGGTACCAAGGACAAATGTGCTGATAATCACAGCCTACATGGCAAAGAACACTTTAGCATTGCCAACCAAGAACCAGATGGTCACAAGTACAGCCAAGGGCCAGCGATAGCACTTTTCTCAAGCATATTACTGCAGAAGGAAGTTGCATTTTGACAGACACCATATCGAAGGCCATCAGTGATTTATGCTGAGGATATTGTAAAGTATTATTAAAATTCACTTTGGAGTGGAAAATTCAGCAGTTAATCAGATGTTTGTTGGACAGGAAGAGGTATTGGAATAACATTTCCAGGCATTGTCAAAATCCTATAAATATGCCCAATCTAGCATTGCCACACCAAGCAAAGTCACACAATATCTAAAAGCTGCAATAGAAGTTGAGACTGGTAACAGATTTTTCATGCAAAAACTGGTCTATGTCTGTCAGCTAGAAAGAGGACAATAAAGTAAAGTTTTTATACCATTGCTGCCAGGCAGATCCTTCATCCATTATCATGGTCGCAAATAAAACAACTAATTTGGATTTAGATGAGCACCATAGACAATAGTTTGGCACACAGGTCACTGTAAAGACCTTTGAGTCTAATTTGATATAACCATATAACCATATAACAATTACAGCACGGAAACAGGGCATCTCGGCCCTACAATTCCGTGCCGAACAATTATTTTCCCTTAGTCCCACCTGCCTGCACTCATACCATAACCCTCCATTCCCTTCTCATCCATATGCCTATCCAATTTATTTTTAAATGATACCAACGAACCTGCCTCCACCACTTCCACTGGAAGCTCATTCCACACCGCTACCACTCTCTGAGTAAAGAAGTTCCCCCTCATGTTACCCCTAAACTTCTGTCCCTTAATTCTGAAGTCATGTCCTCTTGTTTGAATCTTCCCTATTCTCAAAGGGAAAAGCTTGTCTATCCCTCTCATCATTTTAAAGACCTCTATCAAGTCCCCCCTTAACCTTCTGCGCTCCAGAAAATAAAGACCTAACTTATTCAACCTTTCTCTGTAACTTAATTGTTGAAACCCAGGCAACATTCTAGTAAATCTCCTCTGTACTCTCTCTATTTTGTTGACATCTATATTACTAAAAGTCTGTTCTTGACCGGTTTTGGCCTTCTGTGCTGCGATTTCCGACAGAACGCCGCCACCTACCGCCGTCATTTTTGGCCACCTCGCTCAGAGCCCCCCTCCGCCGCATGTGTGCCGAGGATCTTTCCCCTCGATTAGAAATGACAGAGATATTAATGTTTTTACAAATTTCCACATTCTCTCTGCTGCCCCCGCTGGCGACAGGGGGGAGGGACTAAAACACCAGGAAGTGGTGTGCCACACAGTCCCTTCAAGATGGAGGAAGGCAGAGGGTCACGTTTCTCTGAGCTGTGAATAACACTGAACACATGTCTACTCAAATGTAAGTGCCTTTAGTGGTTCTAAAATGCTTGCAGAATGTGTCTATTGGTTCTAAAGCTTTCAAAAAATGTCTATTGGTTCTAAAGCTTGCAAAAAGTGTCTCTATTGGTTCTAAAGCTTGCAAAAAATGTCTATTGGTTCTAAAGCTTGCAAAAAAAATGTCTATTTGGTTTTAAAGCTTGCAAAAAAAATGTCTATTTGGTTTTAAAGCTTGCAAAAAATGTCTATTGGTTCTAAAGCTTGCAAAAAGTGTCGGTTCTAAAGCTTGCAAAAAATTGACTATTGTTTCTAAAGCTTGCAAAAAGTTTCTCTATTGGTTCTAAAGCTTGCAAAATAATGTCTATTGGTTCTAAAATGCTTGCAAAAAAATGCCTATTGGTTCTAAAATGCTTGCAAAAAATGCCTATTGGTTCTAAAATGCTTGCAAAAAATGTCTATTGGTTCTAAAGCTTGCAAAAAAATGTCTATTGGTTCTAAAGCTTGCAAAAAAATGACTATTGGTTTTAAAGCTTGCAAAAAATGTCTATTGGTTCTAAAGCTTGCAATAAATGTCTATTGGTTCTAAAGCTTGCAAAAAAAAAGACTATTGGTTCTAAAGCTTGCAAAAAAAATGACTATTGGTTCTAAAGCTTGCAGAAAAAAATGTCTATTGGTTCTAAAATGGTTCATACTAGTGCTCCAGAAAGGGTGTGGATTGAAGTTGAAAGACACCACTTACTGCAAATGGTGGCTTGGGTGCTTTGGCTTGAAGTTAAAAGGCATTACTTACTGCAAATGGTGGTTTGGCTTGAAGTTGAAAGGCAATACTTACTGCAAATGGTGGCTTGAATGTGGCTTGGGTGTGGCTTGAAGTTGAAAGACACCACTTACTGCAAATGGTGGCATGAGGTTGAAAGGCACTACTTACTGCAAATGGTGGATTGGTTGCTTTGGCTTGAAGTTGAAAGGCACTACTTACTGCAAATGGTGGCTTGGGAGCTTTGGCTTGAAGTTGAAAGGCACTATTACTGCAAATGGTGGCTTGGTTGCTTTGGCTTGAAGTTGAAAGGCACCACTTACTGCAAATGGTGGCTTGGTTGCTTTGGCTTGAAGTTGAAAGGCACTACTTACTGCAAATGGTGGCTTGGGTGTTGCTTGGGTGTGGCTTGAAGTTGAAAGACACCACTTACTGCAAATGGTGGCATGAAGTTGAAAGGCACTACTTACTGCAAATGGTGGATTGGTTGCTTTGGCTTGAAGTTGAAAGGCACTACTTACTGCGAATGGTGGCTTGGGAGCTTTGGCTTGAAGTTGAAAGGCACTATTACTGCAAATGGTGGCTTGGTTGCTTTGACTTGAAGTTGAAAGGCACTACTTACTGCAAATGGTGGCTTGGGAGCTTTGACTTGAAGTTGAAAGGCACTACTTCCTGCAAATGATGGCTTGGGTGTGGCTTGAAGTTGAAAGGCACTACTTACTGCAAATGGGGGGGGGGGGCGTGGGTGCATTGGCTTGAAGTTGAAAGGCACTACTTACTGCAAATGGTGGCTTTGGAGCTTTGGTTTGAAGTTGAAAGGCACTATTACTGCAAATGGTGGCTTGGTTGCTTTGGCTTGAAGTTGAAAGGCACTATTACTGCAAATGGTGGCTTGGTTGCTTTGGATTGAAGTTGAAAGGCACTACTTACTGCAAACGGTGGCTTGGGCGTGGCTTGGGTGTGGCTTGAAGTTGAAAGACACCACTTACTGCAAATGGTGGCTTGGGAGCTTTGAAGTTGAAAGGCACCACTTACTGCAAATGATGGCTTGGGTGTGGCTTGAAGTTGAAAGACAACACTTACTGCAAATGGTGGCTTGGGAGCTTTGAAGTTGAAAGGCACTACTTACTGCAAATGATGGCTTGGGTGTGGCTTGAAGTTGAAAGACACCACTTACTGCAAATGGTGTCATGAAGTTGAAAGGCACTACTTACTGCAAATGGTGGCTTGGGTGCATTGGCTTGAAGTTGAAAGGCACTACTTATTGCAAATGGTGGCATGAAGTTGAAAGGCACTACTTACTGCAAATGGTGGCATGAAGTTGAAAGGCACTGCTTACTGCAAATGGCGGATTGGTTGCTTTGGCTTGAAGCTGAAAGGCACTACTTACTGTAAATGATGGCTTGGGTGTGGCTTGAAGTTGAAAGGCACTACTTACTGCAGATGGTGGCTTGGGTGCAATGGCTTGAAATTAAAATGCATTACTTACTGCAAATAGGGGCGTGGGTGCATTGGCTTGAAGTTGAAAGGCACTACTTACTGCAAATCGTGGCTTGAAGTCGAAAGGCACTACTTACTGCAAATGGAGGCTTGGGTGCTTTGGCTTTAAGTTGAAAGCACTACTTACTGCAAATGGTGGCTTGGGAGCTTTGGTTTGAAGTTGAAAGGCACTACTTACTGCAAATGGTGGCTTGGGTGTGGCTTGAAGTTGAAAGACACCACTTACTGCAAATTGTGGCTTGGGTGTGGCTTGAAGTTGAATGACACCACTTACTGCAAATTATGGCTTGGGTGTGGCTTGGTTTTGGCTTGAAGTTGAAAGACACCACTTACTGCAAATGGTGGCCTGCAGTTGAATGGCACTACTTACTGCAAATGGCAGCTTGGGAGCTTTGACTTGAAGTTGAAAGGCACTACTTACTGCAAATGGAGGTGGGAGCTTTGGCTTGAAGATGAAAGGCACTATTACTGCGAATGGTGGCTTGGTTGCTTTGGCTTGAAGTTGAAAGGCACTACTTACTGTAAATGGTAGCTTGGGTGTGGCTTGGGTGTGGCTTGAAGTTGAAAGACACCACTTACTGCAAATGGTGGCATGAAGTTGAAAGGCACTACTTACTGCAAATGGTGGCTTAGTTGCTTTGGCTTGAAGTTGAAAGGCACTACTTACTGCAAATGGTGGCTTGGGAGCTTTGGCTTGAAGTTGAAAGGCACTACTTACTGCAAATGGTGACTTGGGGGTGGCTTGGGTGTGGTTTGAAGTTGAAAGATACCACTTACTGCAAATGGTGGCTTGGGTGCATTGGCTTGAAGTTGAAATGCACTATTACTGCAAATGGTGGCATGAAGTTGAAATGCACCACTTACTGCAAATGGTGGCATGAAGTAGAAATGCACTACTTACTGCAAATGATGGCTTGGGTGGTTTGGCTTGAAGTTAAAAGGCACTACTGTAAATGCACTTACTTCCTGTTTGCACTGTATATTGATTTTAGATAAAACGCTACCACTTACGACTGTGATTTTTGGCAATCTTACTCAGTCCCCCTCTGCTGAGCAGGTGCAGAGAATTCTTCCCGTCAATGAAAAATAAAAGTGTTATTAGTTTTTTTTTTAATGTTGAGAATCTCTCTCCTGTCAATCACTCCATGAAAGCCACACCTTTTCCGGTGGGGGGGGGGGGGGGTTATAAAACCCGGAATGGTGGGTGTGGCTCAGTCTCTGCAAGATGGAGGAGGGAGAGGTCACGACTTGCTGTCTTTAGTGGCTTTGCACCCTATTTCAAATGGTATGAAACTGCACTTGAATTTGGTGCCCTTGCACCCTGCTTGAAATGGAATTTCAAGGAATAGCCGCAACTGCCAGACCACCAGCGGTGAGTGAGTGAGCTGCCAGCCCAAGAATCCATTCGGTCCACAATGTCCATACTAGCCCTCTGGAAACCAATCGCTTCAGCCCACAACACCCATACTAGCGCTCCAGAAAGCCCCCCCCCCCCCCAACTGGCCACCAATATTAGAATTGGTGGAGAGGTGGAATATTGCGTTGGATGACCAGCCCTCCTGTGTGATGCTGGGACCCAACGGGTCCCACTTAGTCTAGTCCTTCCTATAATTGGGCGACCAAAATTGTACACCATACTCCAGATTTGGTCTCACCAATGCCTTGTACAATTTTAACATTACATCCCAGCTTCTATACTCATTGATCCATCATGTTTAAATTAAAATATTTAAGGTCTCACAACAATGTAACAATCCATCCAAGTAATGCGATACATTACTTAGTTGCTGATGCATTAACTTGAGGAACTAGCAGCAACTCAAAGAGCCTATGATCCTCTCTCAGGAAGGCTACATTCATCCTTCCATCCCCCTGTCAGTGTTCCTATGTCGCCTATAAGCAGCCACTCCTGTCTACTGCAAATGAGAATGTACCATGTGTAACCAGAGCTTTTAGACTCAAAGCTGCTTGCCCTTCTAAGCTTTCTCCAGTCCTCCACTGTGCTACTATTGTTGGAGAAACACTGCTTAGGGGCAGGCAAAAGAGAGAAAGAAATTCACAAGATGATTTGCTGGCATTTGTATCATAATTGATGATGTATTTGGTTTGGAAGGTCCTTTTCATAAGGGCCTGTCCCACTTAGGCTATTTTTAGATGACTATTTTTAGGCTGTCACCACATGGTCGCCAGGGTGTCGCCTGTATGGTCGTGAGTAGTCTCCTCAGTCGCCCAAAGAGTCGGAGTGTCTTTCTGGTTGCCGCTGGATTTACAACATGTTAAAAAAAATTTGGAGACAGTCGGCGACAGTGGGTTTTACGCCAATGAGCGTAGGTTGACTTCTCCTGACGTAGATGCTGTTCTAGTTGTCGCCAGGTTAACATAGGTTGTCGCCAGGTTAACGTAGGTTGTGGCAAGGTGACATAGGTTATCCCCGGTGCTGACTTCGGGTTTGTTTTAATTATTCAATTTCAAATTTGAATGTCGAAGGGGGGTCCAATCACCAGTTTTTCGGCGACCTGCTACGATTATGATAGTCGCCGGCAGTCGCCTAAAAATAGCCTAAGTGGGACAGGCCCATCATGATGCCTGTGATAGTGATAGATGCAAGGTATAGACCCTTGTGGGACTGCTGATGAATGGGTAATTGGGTAATGGTCACTGGATTTGTCAAAATAATGCTTCATGGCGAACAGCGGGCCGTCAATGTTGTAATATATACAGCATCTAAGGCAGAGTGGCAGAGTAAGTTACAGGGGCAATATTAAACAAAAAGGTTTGATTCAGGATGATTCTTGAGTAAAGTCATTCTTCCTTAAAAAGGAAGTATACCAAGAAGAGTAGTAGGCTTAATGAAGAAATTCTAAAATTTAAAGCCTTGGCAACTGAAGGCATGACTGCAAGGAGCAGAATTGGTTTGCTGAAGAAGCCTGAATTGGAGGAGTGTAGGTACTCATGTGATTACAGAGCTGGACAACAAAGACTGGGCTGCAAAGGCAGGGAAGAAGTAAGTCTATGAGAGGATTTAAAAGGAAGGGTGATTCTTCTATTCATTGACTATTCAGCATTTAGCTAATCACAAAGGCTACACTGTCGTGATAACAAGTTGTGGTACATGTTATAGATTTCCACATATCCTTTTGAAACTTTGGTGGGAACTGCAGGACCCCTCTAGATTGTTCCTTCTTCCATTAGACCATTCATTACCATAAGACTTAGGTGCAGAATTAGGCCATCCAGCCCATCTACCATTCAATCACAGCTGATCTATTTTTCCCTCTGAACCTCCTCCCTACTCCCAGTAACCTTCAGTACCCTCCCTAATCAAGAACCTATCAATCTCTGCCTTAAATATACCCAATGTCTTGGCCTCCACAGCCATCTATGGCAATGAATTGCCATGAAAAGCTTTTCACTGTACATCGGTAAATGTGATAATAAACTAAACTGAACTGAATTCCACAGATTCACCACCCTCTTGTTAAAGAAATTCCTCATCTCCATTTTGAAGGTACATCCTTTTATTCGGAGGTTGGGCCCACTAGTCATAGATTTTCCCATTACTTTCCACGTCCTTTCCGCATCCACGTCCTTTCCACGTCCACTCTATCTCGGCCTTGCATGTCTTTCTTTACAAGAATGTTGCCCACATATGTGACAAAGGGCATACATGACTCATATCAGTTAAGTCGCATTCTGCGAATGATAGCCCACTTTGAATATTTGATTTGATTTGATTCAATTTATTGTCATTGCACTTTTCAGTGCAACGAAATGGTTTAGCCTGCAGTCATAACATAGATTAAATAACAAACACTCAACACAGTTTAAAGTCCCAAAGTCAATGTCTCTTCCCTCCTTGCTCTCCCTCTGCGCTGAGGCAATCCAAGCCTCCGATGTTGTGACCCCGCCGGGTGATGGTAAGTAAGTCCCGCGGCTGAATCCGTGCTCCACAAACAGGCCGGTTCAAACTCCGCGGCCCGGGGCGGTCGAAGCTGCCGAAGCTGCCGCCCTCCAGTCCAGCGGACGCAGCTGTAGTTGCGGGAGCTCCGGAAACAGAACTCGAGCTCCCGATGATGTCGTCCACTGGCCCACGGCCGAGCCTCCGAGGCTCCAAAGTCGGGTCGAATTTGGGTTGCCACGTAACCACAGCCCCGAAGTCAGCCAGCCTCGCGTTGGTAAGTCCTGGCTCTGCCTCCGCAGCCTCGAGGTCGGTCGCAGTTGGAGGCTGCCAGCTCCGCGATAGGCCTCAGCGCAGACGGACACGGAGATGGGAGATACGGCAAGAAAGGTCGCATCCCCCCCGAAGGAAGTCAAAAAACATACCACACCCACCCCCCCACACATACACAACTAAATAAACCGAAATAAACTGTAAAAACGGGACAAGCGAAAACAAAAAACAGAAAAGACAAACGGACTGCAGGCGAGCCGCAGCTGCAAGGCAGCGCCGCCACTTCAGGAATATAAATCTCATTTTAATATTTTAGTCGGAACAAATACAGCATCTATGGGGATTTTGCTTTCCTTCAATGAAAAAATTGTATATTTTTAGCAAATTAATATTAATAAAGTAAAGTGGCATCCAAAAAGGACCTTTGATGTACTGGGTCTAGCCTGGCTATTAAGTAGTTACCTACACTAATCTCATTTTCCATAATTAACTCATGGATATTTTTGACATGGTGTTTCAAGTACATGTCCAAATACTTTTTGAATATTGTGGGAGTGTCTGCTTGTATTATCCCCTCAGATTTCATCCATCGTCTGATCCTCCTGCTCATTATCTTAACCTTATGCCCTCTGGTTATAAGCACCATTGCAAAGTAGAAATGTGTCTCACCACCTATCTATGCCCATCATAATTTTGTATACCTCCTCTCCAGATTGCTTCAGTCCAAGGAAAACAAACCCAAGCAATTATTAGCGAATCTCCATTGCATCTTCCCAGGGGTGACACACAGTATTCCAGATGTAGCCTATTAATGTTTTATGTACTTGTATCATGACCTGTATCATTGGAGCGCAGGAGGGTGAGGGGCGATCTTTTGGAGGTGTACAAAATCATGAGAGTAATAGATCGGGTGGTCACACAGAGTCTCTTGCCCAGAGTTGGGGAATCAAGAACCAGAGGACATAGGTTTAAGGTGAGACAGGAGGGAAAGATTTGATAGCAAAGTTACAACATTTTGAGATTTTAAAAATCAAGTCTGCAATTTACCCCATCATATAAAGCATAAAAATAAGTTTAATTTGACACCTAATTCACTTTCATATCTTCAGTATTAAAAAAAGTTATGGCCATTTTCATACTCTGAAATTAGCATCTTGTTCCCTATTGCTTTTCCATTGACTTAACTCAAAAGCTGTGATCGAGGACAGTCAAAAGCCCATAACTTTATTAAAAATTAAGAGAACTGAATGAAAGTTCTCAGTTATTATAGTTTGAAGCATTCTGAAACAAATATGAAACAATCTTACTTGGATGACCTGAAATTAAAGCATATAATTAGTTAGTTACCTAATTGTAGCTAATTACAAAATTCAATTACTAGATCTAAACATCTATCCATTTCTTAAGAAAAGGTTAACATTTTTAAATAGCCTAGGTATCCATATAACATTCAGACAAGAATTCACAATATAACATGATTTTTAAATCTCATTGTCATGAATTTATAGGCCAAATGGAAGGCATTTAGTGTTTAATTCCTGTAAATTAATGGGCATTTTAATCATCTTGCGAGTGGGTTTTTGTGGAATGCAATCGATTGGAAAGTTGCATTTGCGGTGAATTTGAACCCCACATCGGCAGGAAAAACACTGCCGATTTGTATGGGGCCAAAATCACATTTTCGCCAAGGAAATTTTGATTAAAGTCATCCTAAGAAGCAAGTTTATATGTAAAATAAACGACTTACATTTTGTTTTGTCCCCTACATGAGATCCGTTGTAGGCGCTGACGGCGTTAGAAGTAGCTTTTTATTTTACTCCAGTGATTTAATTGTCCCGCATTTTTTTTTTAAACTTCCAAAAACGGAAGACGGAACGATTTTTCTGAAGCCTGAAGAAGTTCGTCTCCGACAGGCTGGAGAAAACGGCATTTTAATCCCGCCCCCCCCCACTTAAAGGCGCCAAAGTCGCGCACACGGCCAGTGGCAGAACTGCAGCGCCGCTGAAGGTAAGTATTGTAACATCGCTACTGAGAGGTAACTTTTTCCACACAAAGGGTACTGAGTGTATGGAAAGAGCTGCCAGTGGAGGTAGTTAAGGCAAATACTATTGTGACGTTTAGGAAACATTTGGACAGATACATGGAGAAGACAGGTTTAGAGGGATGTGGCCAAACGCAGGCAGGTGGGACTAGTGTAGAATGGACATGTTGGCCAGTGTGGGCAAGTTGGGCCGAAGGGCCTGCATCCATGCTGTTTGACTATGACCTCTTTGTTTTTGCATTCTATGCCCTGGTTAATGAATGCAATTATCCCAAATGCCCTCTTAACTAGATAGATAGATCCTTTATTGTCATTCAGACCTTTCGGTCTGAACGAAATTATGTTGCCTGCAGTCATACACAGAATCAATAATAACAAAACATACAATAAACACAAATTAAACATCCACCACAGTGAGTTCACCAAGCACATCCTCACTGTGATGGAGGCAAAGTCTTAGTCTCCGTCTCATCCCTCCTTGTTCTCCCTCTGCGCTGAGGCGATCGATCCAGGCCGAAGATGCCGCTCTCCAGTCCAGCGGACCTCCGTGGTGATGTCGCCGCTGCCGAAAGCCGGAACGTCGTCTCCGCTCCGAGACGGCCCGCCACAGCATCAGCTCCGGGCAGCCGCCCCAGCTCCAGGTCCCGCAGTCTCCGCTCCGGGCCGCCGCCCCAGCTCCGGGTCCCGTAGTCTCCGCTCCGGGCCGCCGCCCCAGCTCCGGGTCCCGCAGTCTCCACTCCGGGCCGTCGCCCCAGCTCCAGGCCGCCACCCCAGCTCCGGGCCGCCGCCCCAGCTCCAGGCCGCCGTCCCAGCTCCGGGTCCCGCAGTCTCCGCTCCAGGCCGCCGCCCCAGCTCCGGGTCCCGCAGTCTCCGCTCTGGGTCCCGCAGTCTCCGCTCCAGGGGCCGCCGCCCCAGCTCCGGGTCCAGCAGTCTCAGCTCCAAGCCCCGCTGCATCAGCTCCAGGCCGCCGCCGAAAGCCAGAACGCCGCACCAGCAAGTCGGGCCACCGCTGCCTTAGCACCGAAGACGACCAGCCTCTCGTTGGTAAGTCTTGGCTGGCTCTGCCTCCGGAGCCTCAGGGTCGGTCGCAGGTTGGAGGCCGCCAGCTCCGCCATTAGGCCTCAGCGCAGACGGAGGCAGAGAAGGGGGATACGACACGAAAAAGTCGCATTCCCCTGAAGGAAGAGACAGAGAACATGTTTCACCCCCTCTAACACAACCCAACAAACTAAAACTTAATCAAAACAAGACAAAAAAAACAACAGAAAAAAGTAAAGACAGACAGACTGCAGGCGGACCTCATCTACCCGTGCTGTTGCCTTCTGGGGACACTTTGACATGTTCACAAAGATATGAGAAACCAAGCCTGGGCGGCATTGTGGCGCAGAAGTACGGTTGCTGCCTTTCCATGCCAGAGACTCAGGTTTGATCCTGACCGCACGTGCTGTCTAAATGGAGTTTGTACGTTCTCCCTGTGACTGTGTGGGATTCTCTGGGTGCTCCGGTTTCCTCCATTCCAAAGACATGCAGGTTTGTAGGTTAATTGGCTTCTGTAGATTGTCCATCATGTCTAGGATAGAACCCAATCTGTATGGTGATCGTTGGCCGGCATGGACTTGGTGGGCCAAAGGGTCTGTTTCCACACTGTATCTCTAAAACTAAATAAGACTGCAGATTCTGGAAACTGAAACAAAAACAGAAATCCTGAGAAAAAAATGAGCTAGTCAAGCACCATCTGTGGAAAAATAATATATCACATTAAAGACCCTTCATCAGAACAAATGTTCATCTGCTCCCTTGTACTTCCTATGGTCTTACCATTCATTGTGAACTCATTGCGTATATGCTAGCCTTATTAGTACTGCATAAATGGATCATAAAACACATATCAGGATAAATTTTCTAAAATTTTGCCATTTCTATTCCCCTAGATATTGCTATATGATGTTATGTCTCCAAGTGTGTCAACAATTATTTTCTGAAGTGCAGTCTGTAATAAAATTTAAGAAATTACATTTACAAGTTTACGCAAAAGTACATAAAACGCTCACAAACCAGAACAGAAAAATTTAGTTTTGATGTATATAATTAACCATATAATTACAAAATTTAACATTTAGCACATATCCATGCTGTCTCATCAGGAAGTGCGCTCAAAGGAATCACACCATACTGTATCGCATCTGCAGGGCTAGAACTTGTGATTGGCTGAAGTAAATCCATCCACTAAGTTACCAAACATCTGATTAATTAAATGTAAATGAATTTAAAAGCCCAATGAATACTGAATCCATGCTTAGAAAATAATCACATTTTCCACCAAATTAATTCTGAACTAGCATTTACCACAAGCCAATGGAAATTCAAATTTCATCACAGTTTTTAACTGCATTTTTCTGACAATCTGTGGTTTGGTACAGAATCAACACTTGCACATTAGATACTTCGCAATTCTAACGCAAAAATTACTCAGCTTTTTCTCAAACTCATTATATAATTTTGGAAAAAATTCATGAGCAGTTTTTCCTGTGGATATTAAACTTCTACCTAGGCAATGGCATGAAGTAATAAATGTCATTTGACATGTATTTCTGATGTTTGAAGAAAAAGAGGGGGAAGAGTTGGAGAGAGCCTGATAGAGAAGAATCACCTGGGTTGCAGTTTCCACCTACAGAACCATAGGGTTCAAAGGGAATGGTGACAGCCAGACTTGCAAATTAGAAAAATCAATAGGAGCATGTGGATGACAATATCGAGCACCATCATTAATTTTCCATTGCTCATCACCTGATTTTATTCTGGGAATATTTTAAGCAATTAGATAAATATTCTGAGTTTAAAGATAAGGCTTTATAAAATGTTTCTGTTTGGCTAAAATACAGTAATATGTGTACTACTTGTCCTTGAATACTGAAGCACAGTTCGTCAGTGGGATAAATGTTGGACACCTTGTCCATCAAAAGCTTACGTTACACAGCATTTCTGACACTCATCTCTCCCTCTTTTCTAGTTCTGTGCACCAAAGATTTGCCTTCTGGAGAAATTTCTTCTCATTTCCGTTCTGAAGAGACTTATTTACTGTATGTGACCCCTGCTCAAGATATCCTCGCCAAGGAAAACATCATCCCTACATCCCCAAGGACAACACAGTGGCGCAAAGGGCGGCACAGGAGCAGAGCAGAGACCCAGGTTCGATCCTGACTACAAATGCTATCTGTACGGAGTTTACACGTTCGTCCTGTGGGGTTTCTGGTTTCCTCCCACACGCCAAAGACGTACAAGTTTATAGGTTAATTGGCTTCAATAAAAATTGTAAATTGTCCCTAGTATGTACGCTAATGCTAGTGTATGGGGTGATTACTCGTCGGCGTGGACTTGGTGGGCCGTAGGGCCTGTTTCCACGCTGTATTTCTAAGTTCTGAAGTCTAAATCTAATCTCTCTTATTGCCCAATACCAGATCTTAAATAGCCTGTTCCCTCATTGGTTCCTCAACATATTGATACAAAACTATTTCCTGTATGCAACATGTATTGAACCTCAAGATCATTATTGCTCATTTACTTTGCTCAGTCTAAATACAGAATAAAGCCTTCCATGATTGATGAATTCACCTCTTATTTACTGATTCATACTACTACCTGTTTTTTGTCCAATTACAGATCCACATCTCATGCCAGTGTAGTACTCCAATACTGTGCACTAATTGTGTCCAACTGCTTATGTTGCACCTTATTGTTGGTCCTTCTGAACTTTAAAATGCAAGACAACAATAGTTTCACACTTCTCTATTTTTTTAGTTACAATGTCAAAAACCTCAACAGATTTGTTGAAAATGATTTCCCTTTCTTAAATCTATGCCTAAAACTATTATAATTTTTGAAGAGCCTGGTATGATTTCCTTAATAATCAATCCCAACATCACCATTGACACATGATGTCAGGCTAATTGGATTATAGCTCCGTTGTCTTCATCTTTGCTTTTTATAAATGATGGGGTTATGTTTACAAGCTGCCTTCTGCAGGAACCATTCACCAATCTATGGGATTTTGGAGGATGACTACTATTACTACTATCACCATTGCCATTGAACACAGAACAGTACAGCACAAGGATAGGTCCTTTGGCCCCGAATGTCTGTGCCGAACAGGATACCAAGACATTCTCTTATTTACCCATGCATAATGCATATCCCTCCATTCCCTTACACATCCATATGCCTCTTGAATTCCACTATCATATCTACCTCAACCACCAACCCTGGCAGTGTGTTCCAGGCACTCACCACCCTCTATGTAATAAAATTGCCCGGAAAATCTCCTTTAAGCCACCCTCTCACAAAACGTATTTCGTATTTGAATTTTCCATCTTCGAAAAAACATTCTGACTGTCTACCCTGTCTATGAATCTCATAATTTTACACTCTTCTATCATGTTTCCTTGCTTCCTCTGGCATTCCAGAGAATATAATCGAAATATGTCCAATCTCTTCCTGTACTTAATACCCCCTGATGTCAGCAATATTATGTAAGACTTCTGTGCACTGTTTCCCAAGTCTCTGCATCCCTGTGATGGGGCAACCAGGAAACACACAATACTCCAACAGTGACCTAACCAGTGTCCTATAAAGTTGCATCATGACATCCTGACTCTAATACTCAATGTATTAAGTATACCATATGCCTTCTTTACCAATCTAATACACCTAGGATGCAGACAACCAGCTTTTTTTCGTTATAATTTATCTAATTTCTCCTGATTGCTCCCATCCCTAATTGCCATTGAGAAGTTGGTGGCATTTCTCTCTCCCGGGACGTATAACTGTGCAGTTCACTCCTTAAATAATAGCTACTGCCTACCTACCATTTTGCTTTTTGAGGGCACTCTCCAATCTGCTCACTCCGCAAACCTTCACAATTTTCTTTGTTTAGATTCAGGAACTATATTTCAAATTGAACAACTTAACACCTCGTAATTTTTAATACACATCAATCAAGTCCCTTCTCAACCTCCTCTGTTCCAAGGAGAACAGACCTAGCTTCTCTAATCTCTCCTTGTGACTGAAAGACTGCAACCCAGGCAGCATCCTTGGGTAGCACAGTGGCGCAGAGGTAGAATTGCTGCCTGACAGTGCTTGCAGCACCAGAGACCAGGGTTCGATCCCGACTACGGGTGCTGTCTGTATGGAGTTTATATGTTCTCCCTGTGACCGCAAGAGTTTTCTCAGAGATCTGCAGTTTCTTCCCACACCCACATGTAGAGGTTTGTAGGTTCATTGGTTTGGTATGTGTAAATTGTCCCTAGTGTGTGTAAGATAGTGTTAATGTGCGGGGATCTTTAGTCAGTGCAGACTCGGTGTGCTGAAGGGCCTGTTTCCATGCATTAGTGATAATTTTTCAAAACTCTTTAGATTCTGGAGTAGTTCCTGAGGATTGGAGGGTTGCTAATGTAACCCCACTTTTTAAAAAGGGAGGGAGAGAGAAAACGGGGAATTACAGACCAGTTAGTCTAACGTCGGTAGTGGGGAAACTGCTAGAGCCAGTTATTAAAGATGGGATAGCAGCACATTTGGAAAGTGGTGAAATCATTGGACAAAGTCAGCATGGATTTATGAAAGGTAAATCATGTCTGACGAATCTTATAGAATTTTTCGAGGATGTAACTAGTAGAGTGGATAAGGGAGAACCAGTGGATGTGTTATATCTGGACTTTCAGAAGGCTTTCGACAAGGTCCCACATAAGAGATTAGTATACAAACTTAAAGCACATGGTATTGGGGGTTCAATATTGATGTGGATAGAGAACTGGCTGGCAGACAGGAAGCAAAGAGTACGAGTAAACGGGTCTTTTTCACAATGGCAGGCAGTGACTAGTGGGCTACTGCAAGGCTCAGTGCTGGGACCCCAGCTATTTACGATATATATTAATGATTTGGACGAGGGAATTGAATGCAACATCTCCAAATTTGCGGATGACACGAAGCTGGGGGGCAGTGTTAGCTGTGTGGAGGATGCTAGGAGGCTGCAAGGTGACTTGGATAGGCTGGGTGAGTGGGCAAATGCATGGCAGATGCAGTATAATGTGGATAAATATGAGGTTATCCACTTTGGTGGCAAAAACAGGAAAGTAGACTATTATCTGAATGGTGGCCGATTAGGAAAGGGGGAAATGCAACGAGACCTGGGTGTCATGGCACACCAGTCATTGAAAGTAGGCATGCAGGTGCAGCAGGCAGTGAAGAAGGCGAATGGTATGTTTGCATTCATAGCAAAAGGATTTGAGTATAGGAGCAGGGAGGTTCTACTGCAGTTGTACAGGGTCTTGGTGAGACCACACCTGGAGTATTGCTTACAGTTTTGGTCTCCTAATCTGAGGAAAGACATTCTTGCCATAGAGGGAGTACAGAGAAGGTTCACCAGACTGATTCCTGGGATGGCAGGACTTTCATATGAAGAAAGACTGGATAGACTCGGTTTGTACTCGCTAGAATATAGAAGATTGAGGGGGGATCTTATAGAAACTTACAAAATTCTTAAGGGGTTGGACAGGCTAGATGCAGGAAGATTGTTTGCGATGTTGGGGAAGTCCAGAACAAGGGGTCACAGTTTAAGGATAAGGGTGAAATCTTTTAGGTCCAAGATGAGGAAAACATTTTTCACACAGAGAGTGGTGAATCTCTGGAATTCTCTGCCACAGAAGGTAGTTGAGGCCAGATAATTGGCTATATTTAAGAGGGAGTTAGATGTGGTCCTTGTGGCTAAAGGGATCAGGGGGTATGGGGAGAAGGCAGGTACAGGATACTGAGTTGGATGATCAGCCATGATCATATTGAATGGCGGTGCAGGCTCGAAGGGCCGAATGGCCTACTCCTGCACCTATTTTCTATGTTTATATGTTTCCATGCTGTATCTCTAAACTAAACTAAATCTCTGCCCCTGTCTAGTACTATCAGATTCTTTCCACAGAGCAGCTTTCAGTGTAGCATTCAGAACAGCATGCCAGTCGTGGGCTGAACCCAGATTTTCTAAAAGTGGAACATAACCTCCCTGCTTTTATATGGCCTGATTGGCAGGTGGGTGGAATAAGTGGCAAAAACTAGAGATTAAAAGGAGACAAAACAGTGTCAGATAAGGAGAGAAGAGGAGTGAAATGTAAAGCCAGAGGGAGGGATATACCTGTAGGTGCATGGGAACATGGTGGAGGGGAAAGAGGGATGGCATAATGGGAGAAATAGGTGTGCACTGGGGTGGGTGGGGAACACAGGACAGAGAGAATGTGTATGGCGTATGTAATGTAAGTGTTAAACAATGTATGCCAGCGAACATTGAGTTGTCAGCTAAATTAGCAACATCACATTTCAAACCTTGCTTAGGAAAACAATTAGATGTTTTGGAAGAACACTTATGCTAACTTAGAGGGACTATTAAATTATGAGGCAATATGCAAGGAAAAGCTTTTGAAATCTGAGATTAGCTTGGCATCCGATAGGACAAATTGGAAATGCAAGGATGGAGTTAAAGGGAAAGAGAGTATAGGAACAGTTAAGAAAGACACCAGAATAATACCCCACCTTCTGAGATTTAAAGGTGAGCATGGGAGGACGAGCTGGGTTTACCCATTTCAAAAGATATATGGGAGGAAAGCCTACTATACATACATTACTGTTCTTTAAATGCCAGGCATTGCCTGATACAATTCAAAGCATTGCATAGGTTATACTACTCAAAGACCAAATTGAACAAGATCTTCCCAAGAAGCTACCCTAACCTATTCTTTTGTATCCTGTATAAAAATACAAAATTTCTGGATGGGAATATTCAATACCATTTCTAAAACACTCAAAATTCAAATGAAGTCAGATTCAAAATTAATAATATTAGGAATGTCAGAGGGCTGCCTTAAGTTAACGATATTCCAAAGACGCTTCCTTGACTATGATTTAATAACTGCGAAAAAACTTATACTTAAATTCTGGAAAAAGATAACAGTTCCTACAGTGAAGATGTGGATCACAGAAATGACCGAGACACTACATTTAGAAAAAATAAGGCTTGTTTTGTCTGACAAATCAGATCAATTTTCCAAAATATGGCCTCCTTTCATTTAATTTCTTCGACAACAGAATGGTTGAACACAAATTCAAAACCGACGCTAGGGTCGGGTGAACGGGTGTAGGGAAGGGTAGTGGGATATATCTCCACTTTTGTTTTCACTTCTTCGTTAGTTCAGGGGTCTTTCTTCTTTCTCTTTCGTATCTTTTTCGAAATTCTTTCTTTTCTCTTTCCTTTCTTCTTCCTTTCCCTTCTTTCCTTTTTTCTTTTCCGATTCACTTATTAGTTTATAAAATGTTAAAACTGAAGCTGTACAAAAATTGTATAATTGTTATGTCGATTACTTTCTCCTAGTACAATTGCTTCTAATAAAATTAATATATTTAAAAAAAAATTTAAAGAAAGACTCCAGAAATAATGGGACAGAAAGCTCACAAAGGGATTGGAGAGTATGGCCAAGTGAGATAGGAATTGATGTGAAAGGTGAGGTGAGTAATAGATTAAAGGTGTTATATATGAATGCGCAAAGTATAAGAAGAAAAGTGGATGAGCTTAAGGCTCAGTTAGAGATTAGTAGATATAATATTGTGGGTATTATAGAGACATGGCTGCAGGAGGATCGGGACTGGGAAATGAATATTCAGGGTTATACGTCCTATAGAAAGGAGAGGCATAAGAGGTGGGGTAGCTCTGTTGGTGAGGGATGAAATTCAGTCCCTTGCGAGGGGTGACATAGGGACTGACGATGTAGAGTTGCTGTGGATAAAATTGAGGAATCGTAAAGGTAAGAAGGCACTAATGGGAGTTATCTACAGGCCCCCAAACAGTAGCCTGGATATAGGATGCAAGTTGCAGCAGGAGTTAAAACTGGCATGTAACAAAGGTAATGCCACAATGGTTATGGGAGATTTCAATATGCAGGTAGACTGGGAAAATCAGGTTGGTTCTGGACCCCAAGAAAGGGAGTTTGTAGAGTGCCTCCGAGATGGATTCTTAGAGCAGCTTGTACTGGAGCCTAACAGATAGAAAGCAATTCTGGATTTAGTGTTGTCTATTGAACCAGATTTAATAAAGGAACTCAAGGTAAAGGAACTGCTTGGAAGTAGTGACCATAATATGATAAGTTTGAATCTGCAATTTGAGAGGGATAAGGTTAAATCAGAAGTGTCAGTGATGCAGTTGAACAAAGGGGACTATGAAGGCATGAGAGGAGCTGGCCAAGGTCGACTGGAAAAGGATCCTAGCAGGAATAACGGTGGAACAGCGATGGCAGGAATTTCTGGGCATAATCCAGAAGTTGCAGGATCATTTCATTCCAAAGAGGAAGAAAGATTCTAAGGGGAGTAAGAGACAACCGTGGCTGACAAGGGAAGTTAGGGATGGAATAAAGCGAAAAGAAAAGGTGTATAACATAGCAAAGAGTAGCAGGAAGCCAGAGGATTGGGAAACTTTCAAAGGACAACAGAAGGTAACAAAAAACGCAATACGGAGTGCAAAGATTAAGTACGAGGATAAGCTTGCCAAGAATATAAAGAAGGATAGTAAAAGCTCCTTTAGGTATGTTAAGAGAAAAAGATTAGTAAAGACAAATGTGGGTCCCTTGAAGGCAGAAGCAGGTGAAATTATTATTGGGAACAAGGAAATGGCAGAAGGGTTGAACAGGTACTTTGGTTGTGTCTTCACTAAGGAAGACATAAACAATCTCCCAGATGTACTGGAGGACAGAGGATCTAGGGAGAAAGAGGAACTGAATGAAATTTGCATTAGGCGAGAAATAGTATTGGGTAGACTGATGGGACTGAAGGCTGATAAATCCCCAGTCCCTGATGGTCTGCATCCCAGGGTACTCAAGGAGGTGGCTCTAGAAATCGCGGACGCATTGGTGATAATTTTCCAATGTTCTATAGATTCAGGATCAGTTCTTGTGGAGTGGATGGTAGCTAATGTTATCCCACTTTTCAAGAAAGGAGCGAGAGAGAAAATGGGGAATCATTGACCAGTTAGCCTGATATCGGTGGTGGGGAAGTTGCTGGAGTCAATTATTAAAGAAGTAATAACGGCGCATTTGGGTACTAGTAAAAGGATTGGTCCAAGTCAGCATGGATTTATGAAGGGGAAATCCTGCTTGACTAATCTTTTGGAATTTTTTGAGGATGTGATAAGTAAAATGGATGAAGGAGAGCCAGTGGATGTAGTGTATCTGGACTTTCAGAAAGCCTTTGATAAGGTCCCAGACAGGGGATTAGTGGGCAAAATGACAGCACATGTTATTGGGGTGGGGTATTGACATGGATAGAGAATTGGTTGGCAGACAGGAAGCAAAGAGTAGGAATAAACGGGTCCCTGTCAGAATGGCAGGCATTGGCGAGTGGAGTGTGGCAAGGCTCGGTGCTGGGGTCACAACTATTTACAATATATATTAATGATTTAGATGATGGAATTAAAAGTAGCAAATTTGCAGATGGCACAAAGCTGGGTGGCAGTGTGAACTGCGAAGAGGATGTTAGGAGGTTGCAGGGAGACCTGGATGTCCTTGTACACCAATCACTGAAAGTAAACATGCAGGTATAGCAGGCAGTGAAGAAAACTAATGGCATGTTGGCCTTCATAACGAGAGGATTTGAGCATAGAAGTAAAGAGGTCCTTCTGCAGTTGTACAGGGCCCCGATGAGACCATATCTAGAGTATTGTGCACAGTTTTGGTCTCCTAATTTGAGGAAGGACATCCTTGCTTTTGAGGCAGTGCAGCGTAGGTTCACGAGGTTAATCCCCGGGATGGCGGGACTGTCATATGAGGAAAGATTGGGAAGACTGGGCTTGTATCCACTGGAATTTAGAAGGATGAGAGGTTATCATGTTTATAACATGTAAAATTATAAAAGGACTGCTCAAGCTAGATACAGGAAAAATGTTCCCAATGTTGGAGGAGTCTACAACCAGGGGCCACAGTCTAAGAATAAAGGGGAGGCCATTTAAAACTGAGATGAGAAAAAACGTTTTCACCCAGAGAGTTGTGAATTTGTGGAATTCTCTGCCACAAAAGGCAGTAGAGGCCAATTCACTGGATTAATTTAAAAGAGAGTTAGATAAAGCTCTGGGGGCTAGCGGAATCAAAGGATATGGGGAGAAGACAGGCACGGGTTGCTGATTGTGGATGATCAGCCATGATCACAATGAATGGTGGTGCTGGCTCAAAGGGCCAAATGGCCTCCTCCTGCACCTATTGTCATATTTCTATGACAAATAACTCACGCTATAATGGCACAGGGGAAGATAGATAGTTTTGACACATAGTCACCTGTTGTTCTTAGAGATAACGTTAATATATATATGTGCTGCTTCGACCATTAGAGAGGTACTTCACCTCTCAAGCTTTCAAGGTCAGCCATTGCAGATAGGAAAATCAGATGTGCTTAGGGGCGTGAGACTCTATTATTCTCATTACTCTCTTCACATTTTTACTGTATTTAAAAAAAAAGTTGTTTGTACCACAATGTTCTTTCTCCATTCATTGCTCCGAATCCTTGAAACCTGCTTATATTTCATTACAAGGTATTACTTGAAATTGGAAAATTAGATGTTCATACCGTTGGTTTGTCATCTATTCGAGTGGAATATGAGATGTTGTTCTCCCAATTTCTGTGTGAATTCATTCTGGCAAGAGACTTATCAGTGTAGTTAATTGAAAATGGGTTAATGGGTGCCATATTTCAGAAGGAATTATAGGAATCGATAATTAATGCCAGCCATTGCAGTGTTTTATCATCGTGGGACCAAACACTAAAAAAGAGTGTTTGATGAGAAAATAGGAAACATAGGTCCAAGTAATGGGAAATAATGCATGACAAGTGCTTAATAGTCATACAGTATGCACTGGGAATGAAACAATAAAATTATTGCTGAATCATTACAGGCACATTAATGCCACAACTCGACTAATAAATATATAATAAACAATACAATATAATAACATTATTTTATCAATTATATTAGGTAACTAGACCAGAAGAGTACAAATTGAAGTACATCTTCGGATCTTATAGAAACATATAAAATTCTTAAGGGATTGGACAGGCTAGATGCAGGAAAAAAGGTTCCCCGTGTTGGAGGAGTCCAGAACCAGGTGTCACAGTTTAAAAATAAGGCGTAGGCCATTTAGAATGAGAAAATACTTTTTCAGCCAGAGAGTTGTGAATCTGTGCCAATTCACTGGATGTATTCAAGAGAGAGTTAGATATAGCACTTAGTTCTCACAGAATCAAGGGATATGGGAGAAAGCAGGAACAGGGTTTGATTTTGGTTGATCAGCCATGATCATATTGAATGGTGGTGCTGGCTCGAAAGGCCAAATGGCCTACTCCTGCACCAATCTTCTATGTTTCTATGTTACATAATCCAAAGCAGTTTGCTGCTGAGATAGAATTGGGGCTAGGGTTGAGCAACATGGTTGAGGAACCTGACGGTTTCTGAGAAGAAACTGTACTTGATCTAGGAGATCACGGTTCTCAGAATCACGGTAACTTCTTCCTGATAGTAGCAGCGAGATGAGAGCTTTGCCAGGATGGTGTGAGTCTTTGCTGATATTAGCTGTTTTCGTGAGACATTCCTGTAGATTCCTGCAATGGTGAGGATGGCAATATCCATGGACCAGGCTATGTGCACAACTTTCTGCAGCCTCCTTCTTTCTTAGATGTCTGGGTTACTGAACCAGACCATGATGCAACCAGTCAGTATGCTCTCCACTATACATCTGTACAGGTTTGATAGAGTATTCAGTGACATACAATACATTACAATACAATACAATACAATACAATACAATACAATACAATACTTTGTTTGCCAAGTATGTTTTGCAACATACAAGGAATTTCATTTGCCAAGTCAGTCATACAAATAAAAAGGAACGGAACACGCAAAATACATTTTAACATAAACATCCACCACAGTGACTCCTCCACATTCCTCACTGTGATGAAAGGTGAAAAAAAATTCAATCTCTTCCCTTCTTTGTTCTCCCGTGGTCAGGGCCTCGATCCTTCCGTTGACGGGATGATCTTGACTCCCTTAGCCGGCGGCATTTGGGCCCTCCCCGTCGGGACGATCATGCTCCCGCATCGGGGGAATGTCAGCTCCCCCTGCGCCAGGCGATCGGACCCCGGGTCAGGGCTTGTCGAACCTCTGCATCGTTGGAGCTCCCGACTCGGCCTCTCCGAAACTGCGAGCTCTCGATGTAAAGTCCACAAACCGCGGTTAGAGTGATCCCAGGCAAGGGATCGGCTCCGATGTTAAGTCCACGGCCCGCGGAGGGGCTCACAGTCAGCCCGAGGAGGCTTCCAGCTCCACAATGTTAGGCCGCAGAGCGACCGGAGATATGAGCTGGAAAACAATTGCATTTCCGGCAAGGTAAGAGATATGCCGAATTTCCTCAAACTTCTGAGGATGTAGAGGCGATGATGAGCTTTAATTGTGATCATATGAATGTGCTGGGCCCAGGATCGATCTTCAGAGGTATGCAGCTTCAGAAACTTGAAACTTTTGACTCTTTCCACCACTGTCACGCCAATGAAGTCAGGTTCATGGACCTATGACTTTCCTGTCCTAAAGTCAATAATCAATTCCTTGGTCATGCTAACATTGTGAGCAAGATTGTTGTTCTGGCACTAGTCAGATTATCGATCTTTCTCCTGTGCTCTGTTCATTACCCATCTAACAAGTTAGTATAACATGCAAATTTAAAAATGGTGTTAGAGCTATACTTGTCTACATTGTCATGGCTATGGAGAGAGCAGAGCAGGGAACTACTGTAAGTAATATGCAGTTAGAGGAAGAAGAATGGAATAATGGAAGAAACTATACGATAGAGGAGTGGGTAATGAAAGCAAATAAAAAAAGGGGATGAATTTTACTTTTATGTTATGGATATGAAAAATATATAGATAGATAGATAGATAGATAGATAGATAGATAGATAGATAGATAGATAGATAGATAGATAGATAGATAGATAGATAGATAGATAGCCTTTATTGTCATTCAGACCGAGGTCTGAACGAAATTGCAGCAGTCATACATATAATACAATAAAAACAACAATAAACACATATTAACATCCACCACAGTGAGTCCACCCAGCATCTCCTCACTGTGATGGAGGCAAAAGTCTTTGGTCTGCAGTCTCTTCCCTCCTCTTCTCCCTCTGCGCTGAGGCGATACCCCCCGGGCGATGTTATAAATCAGTCCCGCGGCTCAAACACCGCGGCCCGGGGTGGTCGAAGCTGCCGCCCACCAGTCCTGCAGACGCAACCGCTGGCCCGTGGCCGAACCCCGGACTCAGGTTAGAGTTTGATAACCCTTTTGAAATTTTTTTCCAATTTTAATTTCCATTGTCTTTAACTAGGGCTCCACAATTATTTCTTAATTTAACAGTAAGTAGTAAATCCTGTGATTATATTTGAAATAATGCACCCTGTGCCTTCCCCTAATGATCTGAGGCTAGAAGTATCAGAGCAAAATTATTTTTTGCAAACTTAATATTGTCATTGATTGTAATGGGAGTGCATTATGATAATTAACAATTCAGTTGTTTTGGTGAGTTGTTTTTTTTTGTGGATCCTGTGGCAAATTTCCATCAAATTATGCTATATTGTAATAATTACCCACATACTAACTTTCCTAGTCGTGAAACATCACCTATCCTTTTCATTCCACGATGCTGCTTGTCCTGCTGAGTTCCACCGGCACTTTGCTTTTTATTCCTTAATCTCTTGTATGGTTTGAATAGCTGCCACACCACAGTTACTACTCTTCTAAAGTACTTAATTTGCTGTAAAGCACTTTGGGACACCATGATTTTGTGAACAACACTGACCTAGAAGTTCAATCACTCGTAAATGCAAGCACTGAAATGTCACTGGGCAGAGAAAATCACCAGTTATCCCAGTGCTGTTAACACGTGACCTCTTTATGAATACTATGTGCAGAGGTTTTGTGTGTTTGGAATGTGGGAACTGCTGTGTTTTTTCAGTAAATCACAAGTAACTTCAGGAGTTTCAGGCACCTGTTGAAACTGTCTTCACTTCCATGTCACGTTTGCACTCTTAAAAGGAGGTAAGCATTTGAATCCAACTGCTACTAAAGGTCCCTCTGCAACTTGCGCCAATTTGAGATGACGATTGTGGAATAACCCTGGGATTTGGCAATTTACCTCTTTGATACAGGCCTTGATATCTGAGTTGAAGAGGTAGATAACTGGAGAGGGATTTTGGACACACAAGGAGTTATTAAGAGCCAAAATGAAATAGAATGGCAGGATCAGAGTATGAATTCCTGAAATGCATACCACAACAGACAGGGCCAGCACATTGGTGCAGCCAGTAGTGCTGCTGCCTCACAGAGAGGGAGACATAGGCACGATTCAGATGACAGGTGCTGTCTGTGTGGAGTTTGCACGTTCTTCCTGTGACTGCGTGGGTTTCCTCCAGATGCTCCGGTTTCTTCCCACATCTCAAAGATATGCGGGTTTGTAGATTACGATATGTCACAAAAAGCTTGTTGCCAGCAGGATTTCATAGAAACATAGAAAATAGGTGCAGGAGGAGGCCAGTCGGCCCTTCGAGCCGGCACCGCCATTCATTGCGATCATGGCTGATCGTCCCCAATCAATAACCCGTGCCTGCCTTCTCCCCATATCCCTTGATTCCACTAGCCCCTAGAGCTCTATCTAACTCTCTCTTAAATCCATCCAGTGATTTGGCCTCCAATGCCCTCTGTGGCAGGGAATTCCACAAATTCACAACTCTCTGGGTGAAAAAGTTTTTTCTCACCTCAGTCTTAAATGGCCTCCCCTTTATTCTAAGGCTGTGGCCCCTGGTTCATAGAGCTCAGTTTCTTACTTTTTGTTGTATAGACATGATTTATATTTAAATATTAGTAGCAAAATTAAACAAATGCGGTTGATCCAAAAATGATTGTATTTAATAGGAAGGAGGAAGATGTTTGATTACTGGAGGTTATAGACATCTGGACATCTAGATATAAAAGTGGCAAGTGGAATTTAATCCAGAGAAGTGCATGGTAATTTATTTGGGAAACATAACAAGACAAAGGAATATACAACAAAATGGGAGAATATTGAGTCGTGTTGAGGAGGAAACAGATTTTGGATGTATGTCTACAGATCCTTCATCCTACATCCTTCAGATTGAGCTCCTGGCAAGCACTGTGCAGCCATGCTGGACCGGTCTCAGCCACCGGTGCGGAGCCGACCAGGGTCAGGCCCGGTCACCAGCAGAGTGAGGAGAGATGTGCCGCACGCACGGCGGTAGTATCCCGGGGAGCGCATCATATCCCGTAGACCTGCCCGGAAGGTCCAGCTTGCTCGCCGGAGACCGAGGACTTGCCCGGTAGGCCGGACCTGCCCGCAGTGGTGGTGGACCCATGTCGCAGAGCAGAACCTGCCTGGTAGGCCTGCCACTGATCGGGAACCTGCCCGCCATGGACGAAGGGCCCACGCCGTGGACCAGAACTGCCGGCTCGCCCAGTTGTGGGAGGGAGTGCAGGTCCTCGATAGGGGAGTTGGCTGCTGGAGGCCCTGCAGCTGCCTGGGGCTCGGCTGGACCAGGCACTGCTCCAAGACGTCAAACACGTGGACCGGACGCGGCCTAGAGTGGTGGAGCAGCGGTGGAGGACACCACTGCTACGCTTAGCCAGGCCGACCCTGCAACGTCGCCAGGACAACAGACCTTCATGGTCAGATCAAGATCCCTGTACTTACAACAAACGGGATATCTTTTTTCCCTAACTCTTCGTGCCTATGGGTCTTTTTTCTTGATCACTTTTTCACACATGATTCTATCTCACTTTCTTTACCTTTTTCTCTTTTTAAAGCTTAAAAAATGAAGTGGTACAAGAAATGTATTAAGTTATATTTGGCTTGTATTATTGTAATGTACTTTATTTCTAATAAATAAAATTAAAAAAACAAAAAAACAAATGGGAAAATGACTCCAAACTGGCGGCTCTGTATACTGTCTCAGTGCTACTGCTATATTACTTGTACTATATCTGAGATGCTTTGCTGAACACCTTCGCTCAGTCCGCCTGGATCTACCTGATCTCCCGGTTGCCAAACGCTTTAATTCCCCCTCCCATTCCCATCCTGAACTCTCTGTCCTCGGTCTCCTCCATTGTCAGAGTGAGGCCAAATGCAAATTGTAAGAACAGCGCCTCATATTTCGATTGGGCAGCTTACAACCCAGTGGTATGGATATTTATTTCTCTAACTTCAAGTAACCATTGCATCCCCTCTCTCTCCAGCCCTCCCCCACCCAAGTACTAGCTTCAAAATCTTCTTGTTGAGTCTCATTGTCTGTAACTCGTTTTCACCTAGTCCTCAGCTAACAATGGCCTGTTTCCTATATCATCATTACTTTTTTGCATATTTTTCATTAATTTGTTCTGTATCTCTTTATATCACCGTCTATATCTCTCATTTCCCTTTCCCCTGACTCTCCCCTGAAGAAGTCTAGACCCGAAACGTCACAATCATTTTCCCCAGAGATGCTGGCTGACCGATTACTCCAGCTTTTTGTTGATATCTTCGGTTTATACCAGCATCTGTAGTTCCTTCGTGCACATGTATCTAAGTGCTTATGTATAGTGATACTTGTACCCAACTGTATACAAAAATGAATGTCACTGTACCTCGGTACATGTGACAAATAAAGTACCATGCCATACCATACCATCATAGTGAATATATGGCTCAGGTGGTTAACAAAGTACTGAGGATTCCTTAAGGGCCTGTGCCACTTGGACGACCTAATCCACGAGTTTAGAAGACCCTAGATGAGTTGAAAAAAATGTCAAGGTCGTGCGACCACTCACGAGCATGAGGAAGAGTTACGAAGACCTCCTACGACCTTGTGGCGACCATACTGCGAGTATGAGTCAAGGGCAAACTCGGCAGAGGTCGCCAATTAGGTTGTGAAAGTGGGACAGGGGCTTTACTTTTTTGTACCCAAGGCATAGAAGACTAAAGCAGGGGAATGATGTCAGAATTGCATGTAACATTTGATGGGTCTCACTTTGAGTATTATTTGAGTTGATTAGCACTTTACTGGAAACATGTAATTATACAGGAGATGTGCAGATGAGATTTACAGATGTGCTGCCAGGACAGGAGAATTGTTATAAACACAGATTATTTATAGACTAGGTTGTATGCATTTGAGCAGAGGAGGCTGACGGGAGACTTAAGTGAAATATATAAAATTATGGTGAACAAATAGACTAAATAGGAAAGGCCTGTATCAAAATAAGGATAACAAAAAAAATCTGAAAGCACACATTTAAAGTAATTGGTAAAAAGGTTAAAGGGAAGATGAGGAAAGTACCGTAAGCTTTGGAACTCACTGGTGGATGCAGAAGTCCCTTTCACTTTTAACAAATTCTTAGACCTGTTTGCAGAGCCTAAAATCACTAGATGGAAGTTGGGATTAGATGGGTAGCTCATTTTTGACCAGAATAGATATGATAGACTGAATGGTCTCTCTCTGTGCTATGATTTATCTATGTCCATGACGTGACCGTAAGCATGTATTTATTGCTCATCCCTGTTTGTAATTATTCTGTTAATTGCTGATACACAGCTTTATCTCTTGTATTAATCTTTCAGACTTCAATGTGCATGCAGTCCTGAACTGGATCTTCACCAAATTAGTATTTATTTCAAGGTACAGCTTGCCTTGTATTAGACATACTTATGCACACTGCCTTGGTTAGTCTCTCGATAGAATGTTAGATCAAGAGGTTAAAGTGTATGATGGAGCATTACTGCTGCATTTGATGACTACAGCATCCCTATAATACACAGTTCTCCCTTTCATATCTGCTCCAAATCTAATCAATTTTGCAATTTTGTACTCTACACAACACATTGGAATCAAGTTAAGAGTCAATAGAGTCGAGTGTTTTATTTTCATGTCTCAAAATGAACATTGAAATTCTTACTTACAGTATATATATATATATATATATTTATATATACACACACACACACACTTACAGTATGTATCTATATATGTGTGTTTGTGCGTGCGTGCGTGTGTGTGTGTGTGTTGTGTGTGTGTGTGTGTGTGTGCGTGTGTGTGTGTGTGTATGTATAGTTTCTAGATTATACATTTTTTTTTAAACAACAATAATAGTGCAAAGACAAAAAAAAATGTTCCCAAGTCCATATCGTTCAGAGCTTGTTTTAGATTGCAGTGGAAGATATCCCGGTATGAAAATGGGGAATTGTCTGCAAAAAGAACGATGAAACTTTAACTCTCTTTTCCTCTGTTTACAGATGCTGGCTGGCTGACTTGCTCAGTATTTCCCGATTTTTCCTGTATTGAGAGAAAGGAAACCATTGCATTATGTAAACAGGATTCTTCAGAAGGTCGTGGTAAGTGGGAATCAGCAGAATGTCGGGGCGACCAATATATTATCATCTTGATTGTTCACTGCATTTACCAGGGAAGGATAAAGGGAAAGAGTGTTTAGCCACATTTATAGATGACACTGAGGTGGGCAGAGCAATCAATTTGGTAAACGGGAGCAGAAAGTTACAAAGGAGCACAGGCAGATTAACATTGTGTTCAGTGTAAGCAGTGGATCCTAATGATCTGAATATTTTCTTCATAGCTATTGAAGGGAAACTGTAGCTGAGCAATGGGATAATGGATCCATGAGTATAAATCATAACAAAGATTTCTTGTATTTTGTCAACTGGTGGCTTTGAGCAATGTAAATCAAAGACTGATATGATAGGGATTAGCCACATGTAACCGATAGCAGGGCAAATTCAAGCAGTTGAGTAGCTAACAGTTTAATGGGATCATAAATTCTCCATAGAAACCTTTCGAAGGTGTACTCTAAAAACTGTGTAATATACATATAAACCTTATGGAAAAGTTAGTTTCTAGATGATAGCCTCGAAATTTATACATATGGTGCTGTTTTTCAACATAATTTGTAAAATTGTTGGCACTTGTTTGCAATCAATTTCAAACTGAAATGTGGAATTTATATTGGGTTCATCTGGTTGGAATCAACCTTTTGCATCTGGCAAGATAACCATGTAGGTGGGCACAGGCAGATATCAGTCTTTATGACTGAGAAATCACATTATGTAGCTCCAAGACATGTCATTTGTTGGGCACTGTTCGGGAACAGGTTCAGGAACCTACATAATTAAGCGGCTTCTTGGTCCAGGTCCCAGTCTTCATCCTGGATCAAAGTATGTTTTTTATATTGGGATATTGCCATGCTCCCTAAAGTGGTTCTACGTGCATTTAAATACAATCATGCCACTTAAACCAGGCATGTTTTATGCATTCACAGGAATGGTCTTTCCTTTTCTCCCCATCTGCCATATTCCTTTATATTTGTGTTAAGATAAAACATTTCTCATAAGATGTAATTCTACCTCAGCTGCAGGGACCTACAGTGATTGTAAACCTTTTTGGTCCTGTCAGCTGTATCATTCTTCACTCTGAAATAAATTACAAAAAAAAACAAGCATCCAGTTAAGATCAGTAATGATGCTGTTTCACTTCAAACATACATGTATGTTCAAGAATTTCTAAGTAGGGTTTTGGACATTTCATTTTTGAATATAGCTTTTCTAGTTAAAATAAAAAAGATAGGTACTGAAAAAAAAATCAGATAATATAGACTGAATAGAGCACTAGAAAAATGACTGTTAAAACAGTTAATTGCATCCATTTATGAGTGATTGCATGTGCTCTGGCATTTAATTCACATTAAATGGTAAATATATTTTACTTATTAGTTGAATGTCGTGGACTGATATAGAGTTCTATTTCCAATCGACTCCAGAATGAAATGTGTATGATAATCAAAACATGAAACAAGAGAATTTATAATGTGTTACAATGTTCCTGATGTAACACATTAATGCTTAATATGTCCTACTCCTGTAACACTGTTTCCTCTAACAATCAATCATTGCATATTTCAGTACATGTTATTGTATACTAGAAGAGAATAAAGAGAATAAATGAGAACAAAAATTATTAATGTTAATCTGAAATAACCATTTTAATCTGTATTGCCTGCTAGGATATTTCTCCAACAATATCCTCTCAGCAGCTGGCTTTCCACATAAATAAGCTTCACCATTTCTAATGAAAGGATGAGTCATTCTTAAAAGGCAGTGACAAGTCCTTACTAATATTTAAACCACTAGAGAGGCAGTCCAATAGGACATGACAGGTTGAGTGGTTATTAGAATCCATGGGTTACGGTATTAAAGTGACTGGGAATATCAAAGTTGCTTATGCCCTGTCCCTGCTGGAACCGTGATTGTTTTGAACAGAATGTTGAAACCATATTGTATTGTCAGAGGGCGAGAAGCCAGTCATTCTCACTGAACACTTAGTGCTGACACGCTGGCATGACAGGGAATTGCACTAAAACAGCACAGCTGAGTTACTATTTTAGTCCAGATAAACATGCCAGTTTGTAAGCATAGCCAGGAATCCCACAGCAAGATTTGTAAAGAAGCTAGTTTATTAAGCTGAAAAGCAGATTAACACCTAGTGTGCTGATGTGCACTGGTTCTTTACATTATAACGATCACTTGGGAATGGAGCACCATAATTATTTTTAAGAAATAAGCAAACCATAAACCTTACTCTGAGGACAATTTAATCTGAATTGTTGCCTTGGAGGAAAATATAATCAGCAACGCACCACAAATAAAGATGTTTGGATAAATCAAATTCAAGTTTAATTCATTTCTTCAAATATATAATTTGGATTATTCACTTGCTGCAATGTCAAGTTTATTTTTTTCTTGATGCTGGTAAAAGGTTTATCTATTTCAACTGGGAGTAATAAATTGAAATATTAAACACTAAAAGTTGTGCAGATTTGACTTCAACTTTTTCAAAGTACCAATATACTTCAGTTCAAATTTTCTTTGGGGATACAGTTAAGGAGCGAGGCAGGTCACATTGGGAGTTTGAACAAATAAGAGAAAGTGCGGAAGTATTTTATGTTAACTCATTCAACAGCATTGGTTTGGTTTGCTCATTGTCACTGCAGTATTGGCAATGCATCTCCATTGTTGATGCATCATACATTTGCTGCTGTCGAAGAGATGACAATTTGTGTTTAAAGCCAAACCATACAATAGTATTATTTATTTTTAATTTGCCATAAAATCATACGATATAGGAGCAGAATTAAGCCATTGAGTCTGCTCCACCATTTCATCTATTTCCCCTCTCCGTCCCATTCTCCTGCCTCCCCATTGTAACATCTGACACCATTACTGAACAAGAAGTTATCAATCTTAAAAAAAACAATGACCTGGCCTCCACAGCTATCTGTGGCAATAAATTCCACAGATTTGCCACCATTTGGGTAAAGAAATTCATCTTCAATTCCATTCTAAAAGAACGTCCTTTTATTCTGAGGATGTGCCCTCTAGTGCCAGACTCTCCCACTACTGGAAACATCCTCTCCACATCCACTCTATCTAGACCTTTCATAACAACATATGTAGGGAGAAGATACTTGACAGTCTCACGGTTTGAAATCAGCAGGTAACTTGCGGTTTGTCCTGTGTTTTTCGAATTTAAATCCATGAACACAGTAAACTGAAGGCAAGAACGAAAAATCAAAGCAAAAACCCAACTAGCCTATGCTATATCATCTCGAGGTAGTGGAGGAAAATTAATAATAGTTTTATTGTTCATCCATAGAGATGATAGGTACTTTGAGATTTTATAACATGTGAGAATTGCAGGCAGGAAATTAAGAGATGAGGCTGAACAACAATAATCGATTAAACAAGAATTGAATTGTTTGGCAAAATAGCCCATTTTTATAAAATCTTGTGTTCTTAATTATACATAATTTCCATTTATTTCCATCATATCCAAGTGCAAAAAATGTAATGTTAAGATTCAAGTGTGGTGTATCTATGGGGCGTTAAATGTCATGGAAAATAATGTAGTGAGGATTTCAACAGGTTATGGATCCAACATAGATAGATGACGTTATGAAGGTGGAAAAGTCAAACTCTATAAGAGTCAAGAGTTAAGTCAAGAGTGTTTTATTGTCATACGTCCCAGATACGACAATGAAATTCTTGCTTGCTGCAGCACAACAAAATATGTAAACATAGTACATAACGGAAGAAAAAAAGTTCAATGTGTATATATATACATGTACACATACTGAATAAATGAACAAATATAGTGCAATAATATAATAGTCTGTTGCAGTTCAGAGCTTATTTGTTGTCGTGTTTAATAGCCTGATGGCTGTAGGGAAGAAGCTGTTCCTGAACCTGGACGTTACAATTTCCAGGCTCCTATACCTTCTTCCCGATGGCAATGGTGAAATGAGTGTGTGGCCAGGATGGTGTGGGTCTTTGATGATGTTGGCTGCCTTTTTGAGGCAGTGACTTCGATAGATCCCTTCGATGGTGGGGAGGTCAGAGCAGGTGATGGACTGGGCAGTGGTAACAACTTTTTTGCATTCTTTTTCGCTCCTAGACATTCAAGTTGCCGAACCAGGCCATGATGAAACCAGTCAGTGTGCTCTCTACTGTGCACCTGTAGAAGTTCAAGAGAATCCCCTTTGACATACCGAATCTCTGTAATCTTCTCAGGAAGTAGAGGTGCTTATGTGCCTTCTTTATAATTGCATCAGTGTGCTGGGTCCAGGAAAGATCTTCGGAACTATGCACGCCCAGGAATTTGACATTTTTGACCCTCTGCACCATCGTCCCATTGACATAAACAGGATTGTGGTTCCTCATCCTACCCCTTCCAAAGTCCAAAATCAGTTCCTTGGTTTTATTGATGTTGAGAGCCAGGTTGTTGTGCTGGCACCATTTGGTCAATCGGTCGATCTCACTTCTATACTCTGACTCATCACTATCTGTAATTCGTCCAACAACAGTTGGCGAACTTGATGATGGAGTCCGCACTATGTCTAGCTACACAGTCATAGGTATAGAGTGAATAAAGCAGGGGGTTGAGCACGCAATCTTGAGGTGCTCCCGTACTGATTGTTACTGAGGATGAAGTATTTCTGCCAATTCGAACAGACTGTGGTCTGTAGTTGAGGAAGTCGAGGATCCAATTGCAGAGGGGTGCGCAGACACCCAGTTCCGTGAGCTTGGTAACCAGCTTGGAGGGGATGATGGTATTGGAGGGGATGATGTGCGATTAGAAACTTTGTTTTCGGTGAACCGGAATTTAAAAAAAAATTTTTTTAATATATAAATATATATTTTAAACTTTAGTAAATAATTTACTTCTTATTTTAAATTCAATAATAGAAAAAAAAAGGTAAGAAAAGCAAGAAATATAGAGAGAGAGAGAGTATTGTATAGCTCGAAAAAGAAAAACAGAGGGTGATGTGAACTAAGCAAAAAGAAAAAGAATAGGAGAGAGAAAAGAGAGAAGAAAAAAAAGAGAAAGAATTTGAAAGGGATATGCCTCCTTCATATCTTTACCCACCTCTCACCCGGTTCTGGAAGACTTAATTTCTAAGGTTGTGTTGCACCACATGCTTGTAATAGGTTGATAAATGGAGACCAAATCTTTAAGAATTGGTCTGATTTGCCTGATAGGGTGAATCTCATATCTTCAAGGTGTAACATTTCCGACATGTTTGAGATCCACATTTTGAGCGTCTGTGTGGGTGCATTTTTCCAGAATTTAAGTATAAGTTTTTTTGCCGTTATTAAGCCATAATTAAGTAGACATTTTCAAAACGAGGTCAGCTTACATCCATCTTTCGTTGATCCAAAGATAATCAGTTCTGTATTGGGGTTCAATATTATTTTAAATAATTTTGTGAAAATTCCAAAGATTTCCTTCCAAAATTTATGAAGTTTTATGCAAGAGACAAAAGGGTGTACTATAGTAGCGTTTTGAGATAGGCATTTATCACAGATGGGGGAAACATTTGGAAAAAATTTAATCAGTTCGGTTTTCGAGTAATATAATCTGTGTAAAATTTTAAATTGGAATTAAGTTGTGTCTTACATAATCGAGCATTGATACATATAGCAAGTGTTTTTCCCATTTGTCTTTCAGAATTGTTATAGATAATTCTTGTTCCCAGTCTCTTCTGAACCGGAAATTTAGTTTGTGAAAATTTTGGATAATCCTATATCCGTGTCCGGGAAGAGAATTAGAATTTATGGTTGGGGATTTCATTGTAGTTCATGTTATGTTTATTTAGTTGGAAACTATTCTGTACCAGTTATATTATTACTGATAAATTTCAAGAAAAAAGGGTGACTGGAACATTCAGTTAGAACTAGTGGGATATTGTGGTGGCTCTTTACTGCTTAATGTATCTTTAAAATTAGTTGGCAGAATGCATGATGGGAAACAAAAACAGTCCCTTGTGATCCCTCTCAAGCCATGTGACATGACCACTTCCTAATTTGTGTGTCACCGTACTATTGTAAATTGCATAGGGATGTAACTCCAGGATCAGAATACCTACTTTATGTTGATACCAATGATTTCCTGACTAATTGGAAATTGTACTTCTGATCATCAACATGGTTTCCAGTGCCTGAATAAATATTAAATGCTTCGCTCTTAAAGAATAAATATTTCCAGCTCTGAGAGGTTTCCTTGAAGTACAATCTTTGACTAAAAATAATTTTGGGGAAAAAATGTAGTAAATTAAAAAACAGTTCAGGACATAATTAGTGAAGCAGATTGCCGCATTTAGTATCTTGTAGGTTTATTTTATGTCGTTTAACTTGATTGTTGGCAGAATAATTTGTATTATGAAATTGCAGAAAACTTCTTAGATTCTCACTGAGAATATTTCTTTCAGTTACTTCAATATGTAAATCAGCACTTATTCCTCTTCAGAAAGCAGCCCAAACTTTCAAAATGTTACTTTTGACCACTTGCTGTACATATTGCAATTGTGAATTTTAAGTATATCTTGAAATCATTCAAAATGCCTGCTATTATGCTGTCACTTGTTGCATTCTTGCTGCAATCTATTCCAAACATAGATCACACTTTTGACCATTAATGAATTTAAATGAGTTTACATCAATGTCCATATATAAATATATATATATATATATAGAAATAATAATAAAATAGTTATTGCACAACTTAGCAGGTTTGATACTGGAAAAGGCAACGTATTATTTCAGATATGCAGTTCACTGATAAGGCAACTTTGCCATTTCCAAGGAATCCACCTAAAGCCTGTGAGAGTGAACATAACAATGTAAACGCACAGCTGAACAGTGGGCCGATTCTTAGATTTTGGAAGTTTTTAGGATAATTAGGATATCATGCATATAATATTCTGTTTGTTAAACCATCATTATCTACTGCTGCAGTAATCTATTTAGTGATGAGTCTGTTTTGAATTCCAGTGAAGCACACATAACTTAGAATTCTCTGGCCTCCGTCCACTGGGATCAGAAATCCAGTTGAAAAAGACAGACTAAGAGTCTCCTGCCTCTAATGGCTCTCAAAGGTTCCTAAGTGAAATTAATTTGAAGAGTCTTCACACAGATCCCTATGGGTACAATTTGGTGTGCAAGAACAACTCAACATTGATAATTTTTATAGTCATCCTCTGTGCATCCAAAATGGTAGTTAGTGTGGCAAACAAAATATGCACAATTCATTGAACATTACTTTTTTTGGAATATTGCTGGCCAAGCTACCAAACCCCCCAAATTTCTTAAAATCTATCAGAAAGTATATTTGATAACAGGATCTGTGAAAGATTCTTACTAACTAAATGCTCAAGGAAATAAATATTTAATAATGCGTCCTACCTTTTTAAGTTAATCAAAAATAAATTGGTGAATTAATGGACATCGCAGTGCTCATGGATAAAACAATTCGTCATTTTAATGGAAGTCCACAGTTATTAATGAATTAAATCTAATAACAGTATTCATATTGAGTAAATAATTTGCAAAACATAATACGACATGATACGATACGATATGATAGAACTTTATTTATCCCAGGAGGGAAATTGTTCTGCCAACAGTCATAAAACAATGGAAACTAGCAATTCTTTGGAGTGCGTTTGAGTAGAGTTTGAGTCGCTGACCTTCACTGTCTCCCCGGGTCACCGATGCTGCAGTCGCCGACCCGTATCTCTACTCCAGCTCGCCACGGGCCTCCACCAGCGACTTTGCCGACCCTCGCCTCTCCACCGCCCACCAACTGGCCTGAGCCGTTGCCTCACTTCAGTTCCAGACTCTGAACCAGGCCCACAGCCTCCACGATGCAGACTCCAACAGCACGTTGTCTGACTGCTGGGTCCTACTGCTCCCCCCTCCCTCAGGGAACCTCAGTGGTGATGGGTCTTCCCCTTTCCCCTCTTTTAACTAGGTTACGCCAACCACACAGCACCCATACAATAGTCATCACGACCCCCTCCTCTCTGAACACCCACCATCTCCCAGGGATCTGGCCTCGGCCTTTGTCCACTCCCCGGCCCTCCTCTGACCCAAACCCCACCCTTGTTGAGTCTTCACATTCTCTCCTGACCTTTCTGATATGCACCAGTCTGTCCTTAACAGGCCTCACCTTCGTTCCCCTCTGCCCCACCTCAAAGAGTCCGCCATGACGTAGAGCTTTTCTTCCGTTGCCTCCGCCTCCAAACATTTTTCTATGGGAAGGAGTCCTCACTACCCAGTGATGACCCCTTCTCCCGTCTCCACCGGTCCCCCTCCTCTTGGACTCACCAGAACAGCCTTCAACCCTCTCTAGACATCTTTATTTCTAACAGCCAGTGTTGCATCAACCGTCTCAAATTCTCCACTCCCTTTACCTACTCCAACCTCACCCCCTCTGAACGTACAGACCTCCGCTCACTCTGCAGCAACCCTGACATTATAATCAATCCCGCGGACAAGGGAGGTGCCGTGGTGGTCTGACACACTAGCCTCTACTGGGCTGAAGCCAGGCGAAAACTCTCAGACACCTCCTCCTCCTTATCCTTGGGCCATGAACCCACAGATGAGCACCAGGCCTTAATCCCAAACAACATTACTGACTTCATCACTTCTGGCTGTCTGCCTTCCACAGCCTCCAACCTTATCGTTTCCCAGCCCCGCACAGCCCGTTTTTACCTTCTCCCCAAAATCCACAAACACAACTGCCCTGGCAAACCCATTGCTTCTGCCTGCTCCTGTCCCACGGAAATGATTTCCACGTACCTCGACTCGATCCTATCCCCCCTGGTCCAATCTCTCCCGACCTATGTCCAAGATATCTCACATGCCCTTCGTCTCTTTAATGACTTCCTATTTCCGAGCCCCCACTCACTCACCATTACTATGGATGTTCAGTAAATCTACACATCGGGAAAAAAATGGCGGCGGCGGGAGATTCAAATTAACAACGGTCCCTTACCGCGAATCGGCTTCAACTGCTTCAATTGCCGACTGCGGTTTATTTCCATCCCGGACGAGGTCTTGATCTACCACCTGACGTGGGACCACTGGAGGGTCATTCCGGTTGCGGTGGTCTGTGGTGTTTTTTGGCCGTTTTCGGCCGTTGAACGATCGTCCCCCTGCGGCCTATATTGCTAGCTGCTAGCCGCCAGAACCGCTAGAATCCCTGCATGCTGCCCGGAGAGAACGCTGGCGTTGACTGTTCGCCGCTTCTCCGCCTGCTGTTCCCCCCCTCCCCCCCCTGTCTGTTACCTACCTGTTACCTGTTACCTACCTGCCTGTCTGTTCCCTGCCTGTCTGTTCCCTCCTGTGCCTGTGCACCATCGATGCTGGACGCTGGGCACCTCCTGTGCCTGTGCCCTCCTGTACCTGTGCATCATTGACGCTGGACACCTCCCTGCACCAGTGAGGGAGCTGGATCCTCTCTGCACCCGCACTGCTGGACAACCTCTCTACACCTGCTCTGCTGGACAACCTCTCTACACCTGCACTACTGGATACTCTCTGCACCCTCATCGCTGGACTACCTCTACACCTGCTCTGCTGGACAACCTCTCTGCTCCCTCACCGCTGGATACTCTCTCCACCTGCACCTGCACCGCTGAACACCTCTCTGCACCCTCACCATCATGCTCAAATATTCAACTCTACAAATGACTGGTTTCTTCAACAACCACATCCCATCCTGCATCCAAGTCATTAAACAGCTTAGACTTCTACGTCGACCCCGTTTCATCCACAGAGGCTCTCGGCGCAAGCTTGTTTACTTTAACCACGGACATTCCATTCCATCCATCTGCTCACTACCACGCTCTGCTCCCCCCTCACCCGCGTCACCCCCCACCCCAGCTGACCACACGCACTGTCAACCGGGACAACCTCAGATCTCTCCAGCCTGCCCCCATCCCTCCACCCTCTCATAATACCAACTTTGCCCTCCTCAACACCAGGTCGCTCAACAACAAAGCCCTTGCCCTCCATGAACTAATCCTTGACAACACTCTGGACTTCCTTCTGCTCACTGAGACCTGGCAACAACCCAATGTCTTCTTCTCCCTCAATCAAGCATCCCCACCTGGATTTAATTACATTTCCAAGCCCCGCCCCTCCCGCCATGGAGGTGGCCTCGCTGTTATTTTCAACCAGAATTTTCGGATCACTGAACTCACCTTCCCCCCAGTAGCATCATTTGAATTCCTCGCCTTCAAAACCCTTTCCTCCATGACAGTCATCCTCATTTACCGGCCACCTAAACCAAACCCCTCCTTCCTATCTGACTTCACTGAACTCCTCACACTTGCCTCATCCCTCTCCCCACGTCTGCTGCTACTTGGTGACTTAAATATTCACATGGACTCCCCCACCTGCAAGCTTGCATCTGAATTCGCCTTTTTACTGGACAACTTCTCTCTCACTCAGCACGTCACCTTTCCCAATCATGACAAAGGTCACATCCTTGACCTGGTCTGCTCCACAAATCAACCGGTACTCGACCTCCATCCATGCCTCTTCCCCCTCTCTGATCATAAGCTTATACGGTTCACCATCCCTTCTCCGACACCTCGCCCCCGCTTCCTCCGAGAAATCTCCTTCCGTAATCTAAAATCCATTGATCCCCTCCATCTCTCTGACCTCCTCTCCACCACTCTCCCCCTGGACTCAGCCCCCATCTCACCTGATGATCTCACAAACCATCTCAACTCCACCTTGTCTACCTCCCTTAACACTATGGCCCCCCTCAAAACAAGAACCGTAACTTTCAACACATCTTCACCCTGGTACACACCTGCACTTCGTAAACTGAAACAGACTGGTCGCCGACTTGAACGACTCACAAATAAATCATCTCTCACAGTCCACCTTGAAGCTTACAAACTCCACCTCACTGATTACAAAGATGCCCTCATTGCTGCAAAATCTGCCTACCTCTCCTCATATTCACCGATCCCTGCCTAAACCACAGAACCCTCTTCTCCACAGTGGGCAACCTCCTCAAGCCTCGAGCAAACACTCTCCCTACCTCTACTCCGGTTCTCTGCAACTCATTCCTCCACTTTTTCGCTGATAAAATCAGCACCATCTATCAATCTTTATCCCCTGTACCTGACTCCCCAGCATCTACCACCACCTACCAAGGCCCCTCCTTTCAACATCTCCACTGACCTCCTTACCCCTCCTCCACACTGCTTCCTCTCCCAGTTTGACCTGGTCACCCCTATTGAAATCTCCAAACTCATCAGCTCTTCCAAACCCACTACCTGCTCCCTCGACCCTCTCCCCACTCCCCTGCTGAAGTCCTGCCTCCCCGTTCTCTGCCCCTACCTCACTAATCTCTTCAACTCCTCATTGTCCCAAGGAATTGTCCCCTCCGCTTTCAAAACTGCTGCTGTCACACCAATCTTAAAGAAACCTGGTCTTGATCCCTCCTCTCTCATTAACTATCGCCCAATCTCAAACCTCCCCTTTCTTTCAAAAACCCTGGAGCGTATCGTTGTGTCGCAACTTCATTCCCACCTCCTTGCGTATAACCTACTTGAACCCCTCCAATCTGGCTTTCGCCCCCTCCATAGCACAGAAACTGCTCTCCTCAAAGTCCTCAATGACCTCCTCACCTCTGCTGACACTGGTTCCCTCAACATCCTCATCCTCCTCGACCTGAGCGCAGCCTTCGATACAGTGAACCATAACATCCTGCTCACCAGACTCAAAGACCTCGGCATTGAAGGCTCTGCACTCAGCTGGCTCCGTTCCTACCTTTCCAACAGATCCCACTTCATCTCTCTCCACAACCACACCTCTGCTACAGCCACAGTCACTCAAGGCGTTCCCCAAGGCTCCGTACTCGGACCCCTCCTCTTCATCATCTACATCCTCCCCCTTGGTCAGATACTCCGCCACTTCAACCTGGACTTCCACTGTTACGCCGATGACACCCAGATCTACCTCGGCACCAAATCCCCCCACAACCCCCCCCCCCCTCTCCCATATCAACTCCTGTTTGTCAGCTATAAAAACCTGGATGCAACATAACTTCCTCAAACTCAACAGCGATAAGACAGAATTCCTCCTCATAGGCTCCAAAGCCACACTCAGCAAAATCAATAACCCCACTCTCACCATCGACGGCACCACTGTCTCCCCATCTCCCAAGGCCCGCAACCTTGGCGTGATCTTTGATTCCACCCTCTCCCTTGAGCTTCACATCCGCCATGTCATTAAAACCTCCTTCTTTCATCTCCGCAACATCGCCAAACTCAGACCCTCTCTCACACCTCCCGCTGCTGATAGACTCATCCATGCCTTCATCCCCTCCCGACTGGACTATTGCAACTCACTTCTCCTTGGCATCAGCTCCACCTACATCAACCGACTCCAACTGGTCCAGAACGCAGCCGCCCGACTCATCACCCACACCAAGTCCTGGCATCACATCACTCCAGTCCTCAAACAACTCCACTGGCTTCCCATCTCCCACCGGATCACCTACAAAATCCTGATTCTCACCTACAAAGCCCTCCACCATCTGGCCCCCCCATATCTCACTGACCTCCTCTCCCCCTACCAACCCTCACGGTCCCTCAGATCCACATCAGCCGGTCTCCTCTCCATCCACAAGTCCAACCTCCGCAGTTTTGGGGACAGAGCCTTCTCCAGTGCAGCTCCCAGGCTCTGGAACTCCCTCCCCCTACTGATCCGCAATTCCGTGTCCCTCACCATCTTCCAGTCCCGCCTCAAGACCCATCTCTTCACCTCTGCCTATCCTTAGCCCCACGTCCCCCTCCCTTTTCATCTGTGCATTAATTGCCTCATTTTGTGTTTTGAATTTGTATTCTGTCTTTACTTTGTGTACTAGTCATGTCTCTACTATTTATTTCATTCCCCTTACATGTTTTTCCTCTACCTGCTAAATTTTTGTAAGGTGTCCTTGAGACTCTTGAAAGGCGCCCATAAATAAAATGTATTATTATTATTATTATTACACCTCCATTCCCCACCTAGAAGGCCTTATAGCCCTCCGTTTCCTCCTCGACCACAGAACACTCCAATTTCCCTCAACTAACAGTCTACTCTGCCTAGCAGAGCTGGTCCTCACCCTCAACAACTTCACATTGACTCCTCCCACTTCCTCCAAGTCCAAGGCATAGCTATGAGCACCTGCATGGGCCCCAGCTATGCCTGCCTCTTTGTAGTGTATGTTGAACAATCCCTGTTCCAGGCGTACACTGGCCCTATCCCCGAACTCTATCTCCGTTACATTGATGACTGCATCGGTACTACCTACAGCACCCATGCAGAACTAATGGACTTCATCAACTTCACCACCAATTTTCATCCTGCACTCAAATTTACTTGAACCATCTCCGACACCTCCCTCCCCTTTCTTGTTCTCACAGTCTCCATCACAGGAAATAAACTATTGACTGATGCCTATTACAAACCCACTGACTCCCACAACTATCTCGACTACACTTCTTCCCACCCTGCTTCCTGCAAAGATTCTATCCCCAACTCCCAATTCCTCCGTCTACGCCGCATCTGTGCCCAAGATGAGGTGTTCCATGCTAGAACATCTGAGATGTTCTCAATCTTTAGGGAACGGGGGTTCCCCTCTCCCATCATAGATGAGACCCTCACTTATGTCTGCTCGGTACCCCGCAGCTTCGCCCTTGCTCCCCCTCCCCCTAGTCGCAACAAAGACAGAGTCCCCCTAGTCCTTAACTTTCACCCCATCAGCTGTCGCATACAACACATAATCCTCCTAAATTTCTGCCACCTCCAACGGGATCCCACCACTAGCCACATTTTCCCAACCACCCTTTTCCGCCTTCCGCAGAGACCATTCGCTCCGCAACTCCCTGGTTAAGTCATCCCTTCCCAGCCAAACCACCACCTCCCCAGGTACCTTCCCCAGCAACTGCAGAAGATGCAACACCTGTCGCTATACCTCCTCCCTTGACTCTGTCCAGGGACCCCTACAGTACTTTCAGGTTAGACAGAGGTTCACTTGCACCTCCTCCAACCTCATCTACTGTATCCATTGTTCAAGATGTGGATTCTTATACATCGGCGAGACCAAACGCAGACTAGGCGATCGTTTCGAGGAACGCCTTCACACAGTCAACCTGAACCAACCTGATCTCCCAGTTGCTGGACACTTTAATTCTCCTTCCCATTCCTACACAGACCTTACTGTCCTCGGTCTCCTCCATTGTCAGAGTGAGGCTAAACGGAAATTGGAGGAACAGCATCTCATATTTCGCTTGGGCAGCTTACAGCCCAGTGGTATGAATATTGATTTCTCTCACTTCAGGTAGCCCCGGCATTCCCTTTCTCTCTCCATCGCTCCCCCACTCAAGTCGCACTAGCTTCTCGTTTTCACCCCACAAACAGCTTACAATGGCCTGGTTCCTTTATCATCGTTACATTTTTGCATCTTTCATTCATTGTTCTATATCTCTCCACATCACCGTCTATATCTCTCGTTTCCCTTATCCCTAACCAGTCTGAAGAAGGGTGTCGACCCGAAACGTCACCTATTCTGACTCTATTGAGATGCCGCCTGTCCCGCTGGGTTACTCCAGCTTTTTGTGCCTATTCTGAGTTGAGTTTAGTTTATTGTCACGTGCTCCCAGGTAGAGTGACAAGCTTTTGTTGCATGTAAACCAGTCAGCGGAAAGACAATGCATAATTACAATCGAGACATCCATCGAGTGCACCTTGGTCCGCCGTTTTTTGGTGCTACAAGTTCGGCTCAGTGGTTTAGCAGTTATGCTTCACATAACCAGAGCTCTTGGTTTGACCCTGACCTTGGATGATGAATGTATGGAGTTTGATGGAGTTTAAATGCGACCACATGGATTTCCCCTCGTGCTCTGTTTTTCTCCCACATACCTGGTTAGGAGGTTACTCAGTGATTGTCAATTGGCCCTGATATAGGTGGGTGGTAGGAGAATTAGGGTTGTAGGAGTGTTTGATGGGATGCAAAAGGGAAAAAACCATGAGTGCACCTGGGTGTTTAATGTTTGGTGCAGAGGTGTGAGCTAGAGTCCGTTTCCATGCAGTATGACTCATTAACATTTAAATTGCCAAAATAACAGCTGCAGTGCATGTGGGATGTTGATTTAAATCTTGTGCTGCACTAACCTGTATCTTCTTTTACTCTTGCAGTACTTGAGTTAAAACAAAAAGGACCATCCCACCGTAGATCACCAACCTTGCCCCCCCAGCCCCCCCACCACCCCCCCCCCCCCCCAACACCCCCACCCCCCACAGCCACCCCTCCCCCACACTTCCACCCCCACCTCCCCTCTCACTATTCACCACTTCGCTACTTAGGTTGGTTATTTGTTTAGTTCCTCCCAAGTATAATCACATGTGTTTCAATGAAATTACACATTTTTGTATACTCCAGTGAATATGTGTCTTTTAAACTCTTGAGGGCAAGCATGGCAGATGTAATTTAACTCAGACAAGTGCAAAATGATGTATTTTGGGAAGTTAACCAAGCTAGGACATACTTTGTGAAAGGCAGTGCCCTGAACAGTGTTATTGGATAGAGGTACAAGGACATAATTTCCTGAAAATGGGATAAACAGAATGGTGAAGAAGGCATTTGGCATGTATGCCTGAATTATCTCAGGCATTGAAATTAGGAGTTGGGATGCCATGGGACTTAAGGCCAGCTTCCTCCCCACTGCTATCCAATTCTGAAACCATTCACCTCTTTCACACCCCATTCCCATATGTGCTACCACATACCCTTACACTTAACTTTACCTCATTCGGTTATTATAGTATTGTACTTTAATGTTCTTTTGCACAACTCAGATTTTGCATTCCAATTTTGCACCATTCTATGATTATGCACTCGTCATTCCAGAGCCACCTTTGAAAGTGTCACCGGTTGTGGGGAAGAAGGAGGAGGAGGCGGTGGAGGGGTGGGGAGCGGACAAAGCGACGGATGACAGGAGGAAGCAGCAGCTGGTGAGAGGGGAGGGAGCCCCACGGTGACCGAGTTCATCCTGCCGGTGGCCTGAAGATGCCAGGAAGATGCCAACCCCTCCCTGGTCTGTACCCATTTCTCCCGCTATCCCGCCCCCTCTTTCTCTTCCGCTTACATACAGTGGCTTGCAAAAGTATTCATACCCCTTGAACTTTTCCACATTTTGTCACATTACAACCACAAACGTAAATGTATTTTATTGGGATTTTATGTGATAGACCAACACAAAGTGGTGCATAATTGTGAAGTGGAAGGAAAATGATACATGGTTTACAAATTTTTTTACAAATAAAAAACTGAAAAGTGTGGCGTGCAAAAGTATTCAGCCCCCCTGAGTCAATACTTTGTAGAACCACCTTTCACTGCAATTACAGCTGCAAGTCTTTTGGGGTATGTCTCTACCAGCTTTGCACATCTAGATACTGAAATTTTTGCCCATACTTCTTTGCAAAATAGCTCAAGCTCAGTCAGATTGGATGGAGAGCGTCTGTGAACAGCAATTTTCAAGTCTTGCCAGAGATTCTCAATTGGATTTAGGTCTGGACTTTGACTGGGCCATTCTCACACATGAATATGCATTGATCTAAACCATTCCATTGTAGCTCTGGCTGTATGTTTAGGGTCGTTGTCCTGCTGGAAGGTGAACCTCCGCCCCAGTCTCAAGTCTTTTGCAGACTCTAACAGGTTTTCTTCCAAGATTGCCCTGTATTTGGCTCCATCCATCTTCCCATCAACTCTGACCAGCTTCCCTGTCCCTGCTGAAGAAAAGCATCCCCACAGCATGATGCTGCCACCACCATGTTTCACAGTGGGGATGGTGTGTTCAGGGTGATGTGCAGTGTTAGTTTTCCGCCACACATAGCGTTTTGCATTTAGGCCAAAAACTTCAATTTTGGTCTCATCTTACCAGAGCACCTTCCTCCACATGTTTGCTGTGTCCCCCACATGGCTTGTGGCAAACTGCAAACGGGACTTCTTATGGCTTTTTTTTTCAACAATTGCTTTCTTCTTGCCACTCTTCCATAAAGGCCCGATTTGTGGAGTGCACGATTAATAGTTGTCCTGTGGACAGATTCTCCCACCTGAGCTGTGGATCTCTGCAACTCCTCCAGAGTTACCATGGGCCTCTTGGCTGCTTCTCTGATCAATGCTCTCCTTGCCCGGCCTGTCAGCTTAGGTGGACGGCCATGTCTTGGTAGGTTTGCAGTTGTGCCATACACTTTCCATTTTCGGAAGATGGATTGAACAGTGCTCCGTGAGATGTTCAAAGCTTGGGATATTTTTTTATAACCTAACCCTGCTTTAAACTTCTCCACAACTTTATCCTTGACCTGATTGGTGTGTTCCTTGGGCTTCATGATGCTGTTTGTTCACTAATGTTCTCTAACAAACCTCTGAGGCCTTCACAGAACAGCAGTATTTATACTGAGATTAGATTACACACAAGTGAACACTATTTACTAATTAGGTGACTTCTGAAGGCAATTGGTTGCACTGGATTTTATTTAGGGGTATCAGAGTAGAGGGGGCTGAATACTTTTGCACGCCACACTTTTCAGTTTTTTATTTGTAAAAAAATTTGAAAACCATATATAATTTTCCTTCCACTTCACAATTATGCGCCACTTTGTGTTGGTTTATCACATAAAATCCCAATAAAATACATTTACGTTTGTGGTGGTAACGTGACAAAATGTGGAAAAGTTCAAGGGGTATGAATACTTTTGCAAGCCACTGTATATCCCTCGCTCCGGCTTTTCATTTTACTCCACTTTTCACCTTATCTGACACACTTGTGATGCCTTTTCATCTTTGTCCATTCATCTTCCAATCACACTCACAACCCCCCCCCCCCCCCCCCCCCCCCCCCCCTCCCTCACCTGTCAGTTGAATTACATGACAAGGATTTGGGACTTTCAAAACAAAGGAAAGAGAGTAAAAACCTCAGACAAGAGACAGAGGCTGGAAAAAAGCATTGAGATGATACAAAAATCAGTAGAATACATAACAAAAACCAAAATGCCACAGGAATTGAAGTCAAAGTGAAGCTCAGGTGTCCAGAAGCAATAGTATTGGACAAACGATAGCTACGCTAAAGAGACATGAAATTGATTGAGGTGAAAGCTGTCATATGATTTCATAAGTACTTGGCTGTAAAGTGCCTTAAAGCTGCTCCCTTATTAAGTACAGTGTCATGTGATTAACTGCTCCTCGGGAGGTGACAGTTGCCAAAAGAGACTTGTTGAATTGTCTGGACAGTTCTTAGAATAAGCAATCATGCTTTGCTGAATTGTTGAGTTTGCGAGTTTGTTCAGTTCCTTGTTCAAGTAGTTGCAGACGGAGCTATACAATACATAAATAAAGAGGACCGATGCCAGAAAATAAAATTAAGTGAGCGGGGAACGCAAGACCACGGGACACTTAAGCTTTTGATTGCATAAGATCTTGGGCAATAATTTGTTTTCATTTTCCTCCTTAACAAAAATGCGCATTTCTCAAATAAATGCAATGGCATAATATGATAGTTGGACCGAACCATCTTAGTTGCAATTGTATTCCTGAGCAGAGTGCTACTGTGCAGAAAAAGCTGCGAGTATGTTTTAAAACCGAAAACAATGAATGTACCTTCCAGACACATTCAGGAATACAGTGTGGAGAATTTGGTGATATTGAAACTGCAGATCCATGGCTGTGGTGAAACACCTGCCAGAATCTGTGATGGTCCTTTTTTTATAGCTTATGTCTGTCAGTAGCAGTTGGACAGAGCTGAGAGTGTCACAGACCTGGGTGCAAGCACCCTGCCTTCACAATGATGAATTTAATAAATTGAGCCCAGTATGAAAGCAGGGTCTCCCCAGCACTTATCATTACATTCATCCCACAGCGGGATCTTTATTGAAGTAATACGCAATGGCTTGAGGTGAGCACGATGGAGCTGTGGTGCTTAAAGTTCAATATAACAGAACAGTAGGAAGCTGAGGGACTGGCAGAAAAGCTTAGCAAAGTTAAAGCTTGTTAATCCATGCTTGAGTGACCATGCCAACTGTGGCAGTATGCTTTTTGTAACACGCAACTCGTATCAAGGATGTGCAAAAACTTGGAATTACACCATTAACATGAAGTGATTTCAGAAACATAGTACTTGAATTTGTAACCTTCAGTCTGCAATCTGCCTGAGATTCCATTACCCACATTGACTGTCCTATATACAAAAAAAGGTTAAATAGGTGATTGTTCAAATTGATACATTAGAAACAATTATATCATTAAAATAATTCATTATGGTCTTCATCGTTGTTTGATGAAATGAGTGAAGAATATTCATTGTTGAATCTCCATTATAAAGCTGATCATTATTACTATATTTTACCCTCACTGCAAATACAAAATGTTTTTGGGGAAATCATTACTTCTGCATCAGACAGATACCACCATTTAGGATGATATTAATAATTGAACACAGAAGCTTTTGGGCTCATACTCATACACATTTTAAAGTCAGTTATATCTGTCCTGTTTTTTATTTTTTCTCTATTTACCAATGACAAATATAGTGATTATGATCGTGTTATGTGCTTATGTTTTTAAAGTTCATATTGCATGCAAATAGCAATCCCAAATCATTTTTAAAACCCAATTGGTACATGAACAAATTAAGCTTGTATGCTATGAGCTCACACTGTGATATAACATACTTTCCTTACCGATTTTCAGGTGAAATATTATTTTGACAATAAGATTTCACCAAAGCTTTGTCCACTTAATAATGCACAAATATCACCTTCTGAGTGACTGTGGATATATTGTAGCCATGCTACAATCTGCACTCATTGCGCAAAGAGCTAAACCCTTTGACACTGTGGTTTTTAATTAAAATTACATTATGATTAATCTGCTGGAAGAAGACTGCTGTCTCAGGCTGGTTTGATTGTGAAAGTCCTGTGATGGCCGAGTTGGCTGCCAACTTGTTAAAACCATGCTGCTTTATGTCAAGTTCACGTCACTACCATCCATAGGAAAAGGTGACAGTAAGTATGGGAAATTGCTTTGCAACTGTAAAATTAACTCTTCTCAATCCTTTCTCCTCTGCAAGTTACGGTTTATTTGTTGAATATTGAGCTGAAAATAATTTTGGACACAATGCATAGATAGTAAAGGAAAGTATTATCAGAAAAATAGAAAATTGCCAAGATATCAGAAGTAAGAGAATAATAATTTGAATTGGTTTAGTATCATTTACAATCTTAGAATGTCCCAAAACACTTCTATTGCCATTTAAATATTTTCTAAATGCCATGGCATTGAATTATACAACCTACCACCATTAAATCAAAGTACCGAGGCTCTCCAGGTAATGAATGAGGTGAATTGTAGAAATCCAACTTTGTGCAAATTTCCCCAAACATTTTTAAAGCATTTTTCATGCTAGTAATAATAGTAATAAAATGTTTAATGGTACTCAGTAATGACTGGATGCTGTATATTTGCCATTAGCTTAATTATGGACAGTATTATGGTGATTATTAAATGCAATGAAAGAATTACAGTGTGTATGTAGTGCGATATGATATGGGTAGCTATAGAAAAGGGACATTTATGACTGATGGAGAAATCGTCTTGGGGCAGTTCTCAGGAAAATAACCTTTCTGCACGCTGGAGACTGCCTGCACTGCTATTGTAACTCAATAAATCACAGGAAGAGATTGCCAAATGACAGTGGTGTAGATTCAAGCATGTTCTTAAACCTTCCTTAAAAAATTGCAACATCTCCTTTATTTCCTAGGATCTGTGGCTAATGATCAAAGTAGGAAAGGAGTATGTGGGATGGCATTTAGAATGCCAAGTCCACACAAAAGCACAGCATAAACAGCAGAGAGCACAAATCAGCGTGTCTGTCTTGTTAGGTGCCTCGATGTTCTGAAGAAAAAGAGCAGTGAATTATCTCTGGAAGTAGGTTGATGTTCATCACTGTTAAAATTACAAGAGCAGCTTATCTGATCATTATGATGTTGCTGTTTGTGGAAACTGGCTATAATGGGATCTGAGATCATGAAAATATGCAATTGTCTAAATTGTGCAATTCCTTCTTTTACAGATGCACTAAAGGCACAAAATGTGTTTTAAAAATGTGGCCTGGTTTTAACAACAGAGTACTGTCCAGATCAATGGAAGTATTTTGAAAATGCCACAGAATATTTAATATTCATATGTAAGGCGAGGACCTTCACTATTGTCTTGACATATTACATATCATATGTGATAATTGTGCCACATTGAATGAAATAATTATTCACCAATGGAGAGCTCAAGCCATGACTTCCAGAAGAGAAACGTAAAATAAGAACAATTAGGGGGAAAACTGGAAAACAAATCAAAAAGCAGGAATGGAGTAAATCAGTTAAACATTCATAATGGAATATCAAACGTTAAAAATGACTACAGTTTAATTTTTAGTAAATAAATTTCACAAAATATCCATGTAAATATTTACCTATCCTTTTCTTTTGGCTCATTTAATTTAACACTTATTATGTCTGGCACCCTTCCTGCCAACCAAGAAGCTCTTGCCAAGTTTGGTGTTGGTAGCAATTATACTCTGAGCTAAAAGCTTGTAGGTGGCATTCAGCTGGTCACTGGCTGACCACAATGCCCATTCTCAATGGAGATAAAAAATAAGTTAATTTGAAGCTAAGAAGATATGTTGTGAGTCTGTATTGCATTATTTTTGTTATTGATTTAATCCTAAGACTACAGTAGAGGTTAGAAGTGGAAGATAAATCAATTTATAATGGACATATTTTAATTGCACAAACTTTTGCACATATCTTTTGCATTGATTCCAACCACCAATTGGATGAGCTGAAAGATATATTATAAATTCGGTACATAAAATAGAATCACTGACATATGACATTCCCTTATCATGTATCTATACACTGTAAATGGATTGATTGTAATAATGTATTTTCTTTCTGCTGACTGGTTAGCACGCAACAAAAGCTTTTCGCTGTACCTCGGTACACATGACAATAAACTGAACTGAACTGAACCGATGAGGTCAGAAAAATGGACACCAATACCATCAATAAAATAAACAATTGCAAAAACATACTTTAAAAATGAAAAAAGGAAAAATTAAGGAACATTAGAATGAGATTGCACTGCATGATGAATCTGTGGAAATGTTTTGAAATGTTTGTGGGTTAGAGGAGATTAAAGGATTAGTTTAATGTCAAGCTAATCACGTGACGTTTGATTTATCTATTGACCAAATGATAAGCCATGTACCTGTCCAAATGTCTTTTAATTGTTGTTATTGTACCTGGTTCAACTATTTTCTCTGACAGCTGGTTCTATATACCACCCACTCACTGTGTGAAAATGTTTCCCCTCAGATTCCTACTAAATCTTTCCCCTTTCACTTTAAACCCATGTCCACTAGTTTTTGATTCACTAACACAGGGGAAAAGAGGTTGCACACCACCCTATCTATTCCCCTCATGATTTTACACACCTCTATAAGATCACGCCTCATTATCCTCCAAGGAATAAAGTCCTATGCTACCCAGCCTCTCCATATAGCTCAGGCTCTCGAGTCCTGGCAACATCCTCAATTTTCTCTGGACTCTTTCCAGCTTAGGGTCCTCTCCATTATGAAAGATTCCTTTAAAAAATGTTGTGAACTTTTATAATCATGGATCATAGAACACAGGAGATCATTCAGCCATTTGTGTCCAGATGGGCCATAAATGAGCTATTTAGTCTTCTCAGGTTTCCTAGTTCTTAATCTCTGGCATTGTCAATTACAGTTAATCATGTGGTCAATATGATGTAGGTTTCTTTAGCCTTTGAGTCAGTGAGCTCCAGATCCCCACCACCCCTTGGCTGAAAAATTATTTCCTCAACTCCTCCTAATTCTTTACCAATTAACATAAATCTATATTGCTGTTTTTTGAATATTAAGGGAATCAAAGGACATGGGGTTGGTACAGAAGGAACTGAGATAAACATAGAAACATAGAAGCATAGAAAATAGGTGCAGGAGTAGGCCATTTGGCCCTTCGAGCCTGCACTGCCATTCAATATGATCATGGCTGATCATCCAACTCGGTATCCTGTACCTGCCTTCTCTCCATACCCTCTGATCCCCTTAGCCACAAGGGCCACATCTAACTCCCTCTTAAATATAGCCAATGAACTGGCTTCAACTACCTTCTGTGGCAGAGAATTCCACAGATTCACCACTCTCGGTCCTAAAATAATTCCCTCTTATCCTTAAACTAGTGACCCCTTGTCCTCGACTTCCCCAACATCGGGAACAATCTTCCTGCATCTAGCCTGTCCAACCCCTTAAGAATTTTGTAAGTTTCTATAAGATCCCCCATCAATCTTCTAAATTCTAGCGAGTACAAGCCGAGTCTATCCAGTCTTTCTTCATATGAAAGTCCTGACATCCCAGGAATCAGTCTGGTGAACCTTCTCTGTACTCCCTCTATGGCAAGAATGTATTTTCTCAGATTAGGAGACCAAAACTGTACGCAATACTCCAGGTGTGGTCTCACCAAGACCCTGCTACAACTCAAGTAGAACCTCCCTGCTCTTATACTCAAATCCTTTTGCTTTGAATGCTAACATACCATTCGCTTTCTAAGATCAGACATGGTTTTATGTATGGTGGATGAAGTATGTGACCGAATGGTCCACTCCATCTATTTTTCATATTCTTATTTTTCTATATTCCTCTAATTATTAGGATATTTGTCAAAGGAAATAAATCCTTTCTTTTCATCATGTTCAGGCCACTTTTAATTTTCTAATAGCCTAAGTGGGACCACTTTGGGTCCCATGATCACACAGGAGGACTGGTCCCCCAACGCAATATTCCACCTCTTCATCAATTCCAATATTGGTGGCCAGTGGGGGGGCTTTCTGGAACGCTAGTATGGGTGTTGTGACCTAAGGGACTGGTTTACAGAGGGCTAGTATGGACATTGTGGGCTGAATGGATTCTTGGGCTTGCAGCTCAGTCACTCAGGCCTGGTGAGCTGGCAGCTCAGTCACCTGGGCCTGTTGGGCTGGCAGCTCAGTCACTTGGGCAGAGTGCAGGCCAACCTTTCAATTCAGTTCAAGCAGCAAAGTGCAGACCAACCCTTCAATTCAGTTCAAGCAGCAAAGTGCAGACCAACCCTTCAATTCAGTTCAAGCAGCACAGTGCAGACCAACCTTTCAATTTAGTTCAAGCAGCCCAGTGCAGACCGACCCTTCAATTCAGTTCAAGCAGCCCAGTGCAGACCAACCATTCAATTCAGTTCAAGCAGCACAGAGCAGACCAACAATTCACTTCATACACAGTGCAGAAGCACAGTTCAGTACACTCGCGGCGTAGACTCACAGTTTTGGACTCAACTCTCACTCACGGTCTTCCGGGGTGACTGACTCATGTCTGGCCTCTGGGGCTTTATTTTCCTGGCCCCCCGGATGGGACGTTTCCTTCATCATGTTGACTGACAGGCGAGAAGATCAATCTGCTGATCTCACGAATTTTTAAACATTCATAACTTTTTTATTATTTCACCGATCAGAAAAACCTTGGGACAGCTGGAGGAGAGGAGGACGGTGAGAAAGATGGCGAAAAGACCCATAGCAATATAGGGTAGCGTTTTTTCTAAAATTTATTTACAACATAGACAGGATGTGGTCAAGATGAGACTTTTAGTAATAGTATAGATATTTCAATTTGATCGTTCCTCTTTTCAATCGAGAACCAGAGGACATAGGTTTAAGGTGAGTGAGGAAAGATTTAATAGAAACCTGAGGGGCAACCTTTTCACACAGAGTATAGTAGGTATGAGGAACAAGGTGCCGGAGGAATTGTTGGCGGTACAATAACAACATTTAAAAGGTTTTTAGATAGGTACATGGATAGGAAAGGTTTAGAGGGGTATGGGCCAAGCGCAGGCAGGTGGGACTGGTGCAGATGAGGCATCTTGGTCGGCATGGGCAAGTTGGTCCGAAGGGCATGTTTCCGTGCTGCATGACTCCAAGAGTCTATAACGCTAAGTGATTCTTTCTGAAATATGTAAAATGAAACACAAGTTTCAATTTCAATATTAATTAAAAAGTCCCAGTTTGACCTTCTTATGGGAAATCCCTTTTTAAATGTGTTATACTGGAGGTGGCACTGTGATTAGCATTTAAAGAAGCATGCATCTGTTATGTACGTTATGTGTAAGACCCACTCACATGTTTTCACATTTAGTTCCAGTGCTAAAACAGTTGTTTTCAGTCTAAAAATTATAATAAAGTTATCGCTCTAGTTGTTTGGAATAGGAAAATTGCCGATATACTATTTCCCCCTATTGTCTTAACCATGGCATTTTGCAAGATGACTGTAATATCCTGGCATAGATAACTTCTCCATATCTTGCACCTCTACTCTCACACTCCTCTTCCCAGGCAGAACAGAGATAGAGTTCATTAGGTCTTCACATTTCAGCCTACCAGCCTTTGCATCCAGCATATCACCCGTCACCATTTCTGCCATTTCATAATGGATTGCACCACAAGTCACATCATCCCCTCCCTCACTCCAGCCTTGAGCAAAACAAAGTGCTGGTGAAACTCAACAGGTCAGGAAACATCTGTGGAGGGAATGGACAGGTGATGTTTTGGGTCGGGACCTTTCTTCAGAATCTTTTGAAGAGTTCTATTATTAGATCTGTCATTTTAGATTTCTGCACATTTTCACATTATTGACATTAAGCTACCAAACCAGTAACACCCTGTTTTCCCTCTTCTTCCACCTTAGGTATTAGGGTAGCATTTGTAATTCCCCAATCCAGGGGAAATATTAGAGAGTCTAGAGAAAGATGACAACGAGAGCATGCACCATCTGTAAAGCCACCTCTTATGAAACTCTGGGATATTATAGGAGAATAGATCTTTGAGATTTATCAACTTTCAGACTCATCAGCTTCTATAGTAGTATTTTTGCCCACTCCAATTCACATCCTGTGGGACTACTGAACGCCCTAGGGCCATAGCATCATGGAACATAACCATAAGTTTGAAAGATTAATCACAATATTTTTATATCATTAGATTTTTGGTTATGAAGGGAATTAAAAGATATGGGGTTAGTGCTGGAAAGTGTTGCTGGTTATCCTGAAATATCCCCGTTCCTAATTATTCTTCACTTACACAGCTACCAAAATCCACCAACCTCATTAGCTGTCCCTGCTTCAGTTATTCTTTCATTAAGCACGTTGATAGCTGTCCTGAAATAGTTTCTGGTTGAAAGAGATCCTTGTTATTATTGTTCTGCATGCCTCTTTCTTCAACTTTTTTTGTAAAATGAATCTATTTAATGCTATAAATATCATTGATGACAAAATGAAGATAGCAATATATAAACTTATTTAAATGTATTCTTGGTATTGACATGCCTATGTTGTGAGTGATCATAACAACCTTGTTTGCAACTTTGTCCAAGTTAAGTATTACAATGTGACTGAATTTTCGTGACCAGCTGCTTTACAGTTTAGCAGACTTAGGTGTCATTTTATATCACAAGAATCTGACATTTCTCCCCTTCCCATTCCACTTTAGTGAGAGTGCAGATTCTAAGAGGGACACAAATCCAAGGTTATCAGCCATTCTTGTACAGTATATAATTGCAAAACCACTCTTAACACGTGCACAGGTTTTGAAAGTGCTTTCCTGTTCTTGGCATCAGCAAAAACTTAAGCCAAGAGCAGGGCTGTAGAAATAACTCAGACTGTGAACAGCATGCCAGAAAAGAAGTGAAACAATAGCACAAGGAGGACTGTGGAATTAAGTTGCACACTAAGACATTTAATTAATTATTGGTATAACTTTTATCACAATTACATTAAAACGATAAATTAAAGATAAAGATAGATACTATAATTAAGTAGATGAAATGTTAAGTAGATATAATATTGCTGAATGGGATTGGCAGCATTGGGGATGTGTCACAACTGCAGCATGTGGAGTTAGTGGAGACCAATGCAGTCCTGGTCGACCATATAATGGGGCTTTTTCACGGGGCGACTTGACGCAAGAGTTAACCAGAGTTTAACATCGTGGGAACCTCGTGCGATAACAGTACGGCATTCGTGGACCACCGTGGACCACCGTGGTGCTAACGGCAGGCAATCGTGTAACTTGGTGACTCGGGAGAAAATTCAAGCAAGCTTGAATTTCTCCAAGAGTGACTTGTACACTTGTGGTTGAGCATTGCAACATTATATGAACGTAGTGGCCAGTGCGATATCCGTGCGATATCCGTAATAACTCTTGCAGTTATCGTGGGAACTCCTGCGAACGGTAAACCCGGAAGCTGGACAGAGGGGACAGAAGGTGAGTAAAAAAGGTGTTCTCAATATCCTTTATAAATGTCTGTATGTTAATATGTGTGTCTTTTCCTCTTGGGCATTACTTTGTTTCTGTTGGTGGCTCCACATTTTATGATAGCCTGAAGTGTGATAAAGCTTTTACCTCAGCAGTTTGATTGTCAGTGCCTGTTTACCTCATTGTTAAATAAATATATTTTTTACTATCAGCTTGATGTCTGCAATTCTTCATTAACACATCACTACAAGATGAATGTCTCTAATGTTATAATCCCTCTCATGCTGAAACACAAAATAGTTGAAGGGAGGTGATATAATCACATTTTCATTAAGTTTCATTTTTGAGTGTTCAGGTCCATCAATTGTTGAGCTATTTAAACGTTTGAAAGTTTCACCTCTCGGTAGAAAATAAAATAAGCCAATCAGCACGGTAAATGTGAGACAAAGTCTTTATTCCTATTTGACAATATAAAAAGACGACTTCTTGCACATATTGAGAGAAGGTGCATCACACCAAACATTAGTCTATAAAAGGGCCTCGCAAACACGAAAATCAACAAATGAGGCACGCTAGATTATTTTAAACACATTATATTCATTAACCTCCGCAACAAGCCTAAACTCAGGCATTAAAAGGGACAATGCAATGTGCTGAATGGCAGGTTTTGCGGACGAACATCTTATAGGAAGCACTTTTCAGAGGACAACACTAGAAAGTCAGCTTATTTGCTATGCATTTCTGCTAACATGTAGTAGTGTTCCTGTGGTCGGCTACCCATCAATATAGCTGTCCTGCCACGGCACACTCCCCAATTGTGAATTGTAGTAAGCGCAGAGATGGCCTCTTTGCTCTTTCACACCCAGTGAGACTTCCTCTTAATTCTCTTTATAATTAATCTCTCCCTTCTGCCTTCACGCAAGCGTCCTCGATGCACATAGTGGGCTGCTGCATACAGCGCGTCAATGAAAAAAACCACCATCCTGTACTCGAAACTACTTAGTATAGGCATGTCTCCAAATGAGCCAATTCAACCAAGGGAGGATATTTATAGTGTGTGAAAAAAAAAGTGACATCATTTGTGCCACGTGTAGTTCACAATGTTCATTCAAGATTTAACGGGAAAGCTCGGGAGACGGGCAAGTCACTCGCACAAATAACGTAAATGCCGAGTACCGTGGGAACTCTTTATCTACACCCCGTTATATCGTGTGATATCGTGCTAGACCACGACCACTTCACTCTGGTTACATCTTGCGTCAAGTCGCCCCGTGAAAAAGCCCCATAAAGATCCATAGCTCAAAAACCTTTAGCCCAGCATTGATGAGCTGCATTGTTTAGTTATTATTAGACATCATGGAGAGATTAAAGTCAATTAGGATAGAGCTAAGAAAGAAAGTAGAAAATGGAAAATATAGATCGGCATAATAAGGAGCAAAGTGGCAAGAAATTGAAATTTAGAGGTGTATGTAATTATGTAGGCATTTAATCTTTACTTATTGAACGTCAGAGATATAGGTTCGATCCTGACCTTATAGAGTGGGACAAATAAAATTTGGAGTAATACCATGACGATATGGAGCACATTCTGGATTCCAAAATTTCAGGTTGATTAAGTGAATGAAGTTTTAGTTTAAAGAGACAGCATGGAAACAGACCCTTTGGCACATGAGTTCATTCCGACCATCGATCACCCATTCACACTAGTTCTGTGTTATCCCACTATCTCATCCACTCCTACACACTGGGGGCAATTTACAGAGTCCAATTAACCTACAATCCCACGTCTTTGTGATGTGGGAGGAAACCAGTGCCCCTGGAAGATATGCACACAGTCACAGGGAGAACATGCAAATTCCACTCAGACAATGCAAGGACAGGATCAAACCCACATCTCTGACGCTGCGAGGTTAAAGCTCTATCAGCTGTGCCAAGGTACTGCTCACTAAATATAACATTTCACATCATTATAAGTTACAACATTTGTACCTTACCAGTATTTGTCATCTCTTCTCTCTGCCGATGCTTGATCCACACAATGATGGGCACTAGATCTCCAAGGGCTGATAGTTCTGAAGGTGCACAGGATTCTTGCTTATAGACAAAGGCAGCTGTGATCTTTCACAGATTACGGAACATTTAGCTCCAGTTTTTCTTTCCCCCAGGAATTCAAATTTAAGATAGTAGAGACTGCAATGAAGAATTACGCTGCAGAGGCAGACCACTCCAGGCTCTGCTCAGCAGGACACTGATGCTGCTCCCTGGAAGTCACTGTCCAGACAACATCATAAATGTGGGTCATTGGGAAAAATGGCAGACCAATCATCTGGTTTGATGCTGGTGGACTTTATGAACATATCTCAATCCTCAATATATTAGTCAATTCCATGGCAACTTAATCACCACAATCATGTTGATGCATGCAGGACTGACAGCTGTGTTGATATGCCCTGTGTTGATATGTTGATATGTCCTGCCTTAAATAAAATGTCAGGCACCCATATCATTTGCATTTACAGTGTGTCACAGATCTTCATAAAGTTTTGTCTTATAGAACAGTGGCAGTGAATTGTGGCCTTCTCATGAGAAGAGTAATGACGATGAGACTGAGTAAAATGGGAAGTTTCATATCCAACGGTCATCTAACAAGAACATGTGAATGATCAGTAGGGATTAAACCCCTGGCTCTACACCTTCTGGAGCCATCACATTCACACATAATAGGAATGGCAGGAAAAGGAATGGAAATGCTTGACAATATAGTATGTTATTTTCTACTGTTCATTAGAATATAATTTTACTGTTTTCTCGTGTCACGGTTTTAAGTTACTGTGTTATTGTGTCAGTTGTTTATTGTTAAATGAGGAGATGTGAATTGATGAGGACCAAGAAGGACGAAGAAAATGAATGGATGGTTGCTGCCTTACAGGACTGCTTTACCTCATTGGAATTGTGGGCTGTGGTTACGAAGACACTGGGACAGTCATAGGAAGTTGGCTGAAACTGTGAAAGCGACTGACTGCCTGCACAATGATGAGATAATCCCGGGTGTACAAGAACAGCACTCTGAGTGCCTAGCGCTATGCAGTGAGCCATCTTCATTCTCTGAAATTGATTTTCATGGATTCATCTGTGGTCAGTACTTTGTTCCTCCTGCAACTGCATTACCTGCTCTGATGCAAAGTTGTGCAGAGATCAACACGGCACAACCATTCTGGAAACCCTGGCTGAATGATTGCCACCAAATCTCTTCAGGCACCTGAAAGGTATACTTGATAGTGGACAAGAGAACAAAATAGGTAAAAGTGCATTGCTTGTCTGTTTTAAATTCTGCCTAATCCTGATTTTCTTTTCTAATGAATATTTCACCTCGAACTGGCCATAGGTACAAAGAACTGGCTTTTGATATTAATTTTGAGTATTTGTTTTGGTATAACCTCCGTCCCATTAACAGAAAAAGGACCTGAAAATATGTAGTGATTCAGCGAGAGCAGTCTGTTAGCAAAACTGAGGATCAATAGCAATGAAAATGCAACCCATCATATTTTGCTATTGACTCCTGAGCTCCATGTAGCTTGACCTTGTCTTGAACTGACTGTCCTGCAATCTATACGTATCATTTACTTCAAAGAATTAATTGATTTATGGACTAACCAGAGAGGCGTGAAACACGTTGTAATGCTCAATCACAGCAGAATGAGTCCACAAAAAAACATTCATAGTGACAGCAGAGTCGAAAGACAGGAATATGGGTGAAGTGATGCACATCCCTCTGGGCATTTGATGCAATCAGACAAGAGTTCTGCCACTTTCAACCTCACAACCACTGGCACAATCAGTAATCTACTGGGAAATGTACAGAAACCATTTAAAAGAGACAGTCTCTATGGCTTCATTTTTCAAGGAGTGAAACAATTTCAGATTTGCGTGACCAATGACATGTGAACCATAATGGACTTTTGAACGGATAGTTGTTAAGAGCTTCCCTGACTGGTTCTTTATGCCAAAGCTCATGAGAAGTATCACTGCACTCAGATTCACGAAGTTCTTGCAACACGCAGCAAGACGATACATCCTCCCCAATGCATGGGTGATCTGTCAACCTGAAGAGATAATGTGCAGCTCTCTCTTGGATTTTGGGGAGAAACCAAGCAACTTGTTTGTTCTGCTAGCTGCAGTCACCCTCAGAAATGCCCTACGGTTCCATCCCATGGAAACGCAGTTCAAAGAACCAGTATAATGTTTTTTTGATAATGGCATAATGAGTCTGAAGAAGGGTCCTATCCGAAACGTCATGTATCCATTTTCTCCAGAGATGCTGCCTAACCCGCTAAATTACCCTAGCATTTTGTATCTATCTTTGGTATAAACCTGCATTTGCAGTTCCTTTTTATTACCAGTACAATGGTGACAGAGTATTTCAGGAGAACAGTGCTCAATGTGCCAGGTTCTGGCTTTCTCCTTTCAGATCAGGGTGTAAGTGTTAAGGAGAAGTTGATGCCTGGCTACTTGACAACAAGCTTTGGAGGAGTGGTAGGCAGGCACCAGTCCTCTCCCAAGAACAAGCTGCCATGAGACAAGGGCTGTCACAGCATCGTAAAGATTTGGTTTGTAATCGTTTTACAATAGTGTTCACAAGTTGGGTTTAGAATAAGCACTAAAACAGATGCAAGAAAAGAAGACTTAATTGACCAGAGAGCAGTGGGGCTAGTTTTCTATTTTTTGAGTTTGCTCTGTTATAAGAAAATCTACATTTATGTCAGTTTCCATTATTCTAGAAGATTAAACTCATAACAGAACAGATGCACTCATTTTGTACTATTTTATTGATTTAAATACTTTTAACTGGCATGACCATAGAGAGGGATAGAGAGCTGATATGTTGAATGTTTTGGGTACAACAGTGAATTAAAAGATAATGCCCCTGTCCCACTTAGGAAACCTGAACGGAAACCTCTGGAGACTTTGCGCCCCACCCAAGGTTTCCGTGCGGTTCCCGGAGGTTGCAGGTGGTTGCCGGAGGTTGCAGGTAGTGGAAGCAGGTAGGGAGACTGACAAAAACCTCCGGGAACCGCACGGAAACCTTGGGTGGGGTGCAAAGTCTCCAGAGGTTTCCGTTCAGGTTTCCTAAGTGGGACAGGGGCATAAGACCTTAATCTAAAAGTGGGTAGGAAGAATTTAAAGCAAACAAGTCATAGCACAGAAACAGGTCCTTCATCCCAATTTGTCATGCCGACCAAGTTCTATAACTGCGCGATTCTCCTTTGCCTGTATTTGCCCCGTATCCCTCTATACATTTCAGTTTAAGTTTCCTGTTTACATTGCAAATGTTCCTGCCTGCCTCTACTGTTTACTCTGGCATCTCATTCCATATACGCACCACCATCTACTTGAAGATTGTGCCCCTCAGGTATCCTTTCAATTTTCTACTCTTACATGAAACCTCTGCCCACTATTTCTGCCCCATACCCTGCAACTGATTATATTGTATACCTCAGTTCCTGCATTCCAGGGGGAAATTGTCACAACCTATCCAGCTTTGCCTTATAAGTCAAGTTCTCGAGTTCTTGTAACATCCCAGTGAATGTGTTCTGTACACTTTAAAATAGAACATAGAGCAGTACAACACGAGATGAGGCCCTTCGGCTCACAATGTCTATGCAACACATGATACCAAGACTAACTCTTATCTGCCTGCAGATAATCAATATCCTTCCATTCCCAGCGTTTCATGTGCCTATCGAAAAGTTTCTTGAATGTTTCTAATGTATCTTCCTCAACCACCACCCCCAGCAGCTTGTTCCAGGCACTCACCACCCTCTGTGTAAAAAAATATGCCGTACACATCTCCTTTAAATTTTGCCCCTCTCTCCTAAAAGCTAGTATTTGATTTTTCCATCCTGGAAGACAGGTTCTAACTGTTTGCCCTATCTATGCCTCTCATAATTTAATATACTTTTATCAAGTCACCCCTCAATTTCTGGCGCTCCAGTAAAAAACCAATCCAAGTCTGTCCAATCTCTCCCTGTAGCTTATACCCTAATCCAGTCATCATTCTGTTAAACGTCCACTACACCCCTTCCAAAGCTTCAATATCCTTCCTGTAATTGAACGACCAGACTGCACACAGTACTCCAAATGCGGCCGAACCAAAGCCCTATAAAGCTGCATCATGACATCCTGACTTTTGTACTCAATGCGCCGACCTATGAAAGCAAGCATACCATATGCCTACTTTACTACTCTATCTACTAGTGCTGCCACTTTCAGGGTGTTATGGACTTGAACTCCAAAATCCCTCTGTACATCCATCCATGCAGTTAATGGTGATCCATTAATTATCTATTTCCCCTTAAATTTGACCTCCCAAAGTGCAACACCTCACACTTTCTTGGACTAAACTCCAACTGCCATTTCTCTGACCATTTCTGTAGCTGATTTATATCCTGCTTTATACTTTGACAGCCTTTGCCATAGTCCACGACTTTGGCAATCTTGGTGTAATCTGTAAATTTACTAACCAACCCTTCTACCGTAATGTCCAATTCATTTATATATTTATATATATCTTAAACAGAAGAGGCCCCAGCATAAATTCCTGTGAACTCCACTGGTTACTGACCTCTAGGCTGAATATTGTCTTTCCACCATGATCCTCTGTCTTCTATCAGGAAGCTAGTTCCAAATCCATCTGACCAAATCACTGTTAAACCCATGCATCTTAATCTTCTGGATCAACCTACCAAGGAGGACTTCATCAAATGCCTTACTAAAATCCATTTTAGGCAATATCCACCACCCTACCTCTGTCGATCACCTTTGTCACTATCTCAAAAAACGTGATCAAGTTGGTGACACATGACTTGCCATATACAATGCCATGCTGACTGTCGACTTGCCATATACAATGCCATGCTGACTGTCGATTTGCCATATACAATGCCATGCTAACTGTTCCTAATTAATTAATTCACTTCCAAATAGGAATAAATCCTGTCCAGAAGAATTCTTTCCAATAGCTTCCTACCATGAATGTGAGGCTCACTGGCTTATAATTCCAAGGATTCCCTTCTTAAATAATGATTTCTTCCTATAGCTGGTGACTAGAACTGCACACAATATTCCAAACGTGGTCTCACCAATGTCTTGTACAGCAATGTAGTATGATATCCCAACTACTGTACTCAATGCCTTATAATTTATTCTACACCCTTTTTATCTGTGTTGCTACTTTCAAGGAACTGGGTATCTGTACTTCTTGGTCTCTCTATGACAATCTCCAGGGATCTACCGTTTACTTTGTAAGTCCTGCCCTGGTTTGATTTACCAAAATGCAATACCTCACATTTATCTGAATAAATTTATCTGAAACTCTGTTCATTCACTCTGTCACCAATGTCCAAGAAACACTTTGATAAGAAACACTTTTATGTGGATAGCAGTTCAAATGTGGAGCTTGCTTCCATATGACTTAAGTTATATGAAAAGCGTGGTTGTATTTAAAGAAAAGCAAGATAAGTACCTGAGAGAGAAAGGAACATATCTTAGAAATAGAGCATGCATACAGGCTCCTCAGCCCATGTGCTGGACTGTGGCGTCGAAGGATAAGAAGCCGAAGCAAAGAAGTGGAAGCCAAATAACCCAACGGAAACAAAACCGAAAAGCCAACTAACCGAAAGGGCGGGACACCTAAAAGCCAACTAACCGAAAAGGTCGGATGCCTAAAAGCAAACCCACCAAAAGGCTGCTATGCTGAAACGCCAACTCACCGAAAGGCTGCGTCACCTACAAGCCAACTCACCGAAAGGCCGCTCTGCCGAAAAGCCAAATAACGGGGGGGGGGGGGGCGGGACGTCAACGATTGGTCCAGATCCCCGCGTCCATCACATCACTGGCCGGTGGAGACGGGAGGGTGGGGGTCATTTTCCCACACAAGTCATAGGTGACTGGGCACGCTGAACCCGAGCACCAAGTTGTAACCGGCCGAAGGAGCGCATCCCTCGGGACAGCCCCCACTCTCCCATGGCCACGGCCGCCCTCCGCCTCGTCTCCCCCATGCTGCCGCACTGTGATGGGCTGTGAGTCGGCAGCGCACACACACACACACAAACGGGGCCGGGTGGAGCAGGTGTGGGACAGGCTGGTCCCTCCACCCACGCAGAGTCACTGACCGGAATGCACCGGCATCGGACCCCAACCCCCACACCGGGTTGATTCACCCCCCTGGACCCCGACCCTCACACGAGGTGATTCACCACCGACACCCACACCGGGTGATTCACCACCCACCCCGGCCGCAGGGACAGACGGCTTGGGGCATTGGCAGCCATAGTAACGCGCTTTTAAAACATGGGGACTCACAAATTCCCTGGCGGGCCAATGACAAGTGTGCATGACAACGAACAATTTTATCTCCTCCCACTCCGCCCCCCCCCCCGACAACAATAAGCATGTTTTATTTATTGTTTAAACACAGTAATGCCATCTGGTTGCCTGCGCAACGCACACAAGCTCCCACGCACAAAACACCAGGTAATCTGTAATCTGTTCTAACCGAAGATGGACACACAAAGCTGGAGTAACTGAGTGGTAGACAAAAGTGCTGGAGAAACTCAGCGGGTGCGGCAGCATCTATGGAGCGAAGGAAATAGGCAACATTTCGGGCCGAAACCCTTCTTCAGTCTGGAAGTCAGACCAGAACTCAGTGGACAGGCAGCATCTCTGGAGAGAAGGAATGGGTGACGTTTCGGGTCGAGACCCTTCAGACTCTGTCTTACAGGTCTGAAGAATGGTCTCGACCCGAAACGTCACCCATTCCTTCTCTCCAGAGATGCTGCCTGTTCCTCTGAGTTACTCCAGCTTTTTGTGTCCACCTTCGGATTAAAACAGATTACAGATTGTCTGGTGTTTGGTGCGTGAGAGCTTGTGTGTGTTATGCAGACAACCAGACGGCATTACTGGGTTTAAAGTTAAAGTTTAGTATTCATTTTTTTCTGAATTTTCAAGAAATGATTTTGTTTGCCTTTTCGCTTCAGATGCCATAACTTTGCATCTTTTTCTATGAAGTTTCAAGGTAAGGAAATTGATTTTTTGAACGAGTACGACATAATTTAAAGCAAAATTTCGAGGGGGTTTCCTGTATGTTCCAGGAACAAAACATATAGTTTGTTTTAAAATTTGAAGACTGAAGATCATAGATAATAAGTTCATTCTCACATATTGTAGAGAAACCTAACAGAATTAGAAAATAACATAGATACAGGATAAAGGCATTCAGCCTCTTGTGGCTGCTATTCTGTACAATTACCAATCTTTACATCAACTCCATTTGATACAGTTGATACAGTTTTTATAAATGATATCAATTTTTAATCAAACTTTTTCTAATCTTAGTCATGAAAGTGCTATCTCTTTTCATTTATACAATGTTTTGTGTGAATTTAAATATCTAAATTATTCCCAAATATGTGATATGCATTAGAAGCAAGATCAGTGAAATAGTCTATCATCTATTTTATTTTTCTTCTGCGCTGAAGCCAGGAGAATGCTTATGAACTTTTCTGAAGCATTATATTGAGTAGCTGTGAGCATAAGTATCACTCAGATTGTCTATGCCTATTCCTAATTCATCATTCCATCCAATTAGTTCAAGAACTGTTCATAAAACCGCATTGGTCCAATGCTCAGAAAAACTCAAATCATCTTTGTTTTTCGGATAGAAGGAAGGGATAGAAAATTGGCTTCATGGAAGGAAGCAGAGGGTGATGGTGAAAGTTTGCTTCTTGGACTGAAGGCCTGTGACTAGTGATGCTGAGCCCATTACTGTTTGTCATCTATATCAATGATTTGGATGAGAACATACATGGCAAGTTTGCAGATGATACAAAAGTAGGTGGTTTTGCAGATAGTGATGATGGTTGTAAAAAATTGCAGCAGGATCTTGACCGATTGGCCAGGTGGGCTGAGGAGTGGTTGATTGAGTTTAATTCAGAGAAGTGTGAGGTGTTGCATTTTGGAAGTCTAATCAGGGCAGGACCTACACAGTGAATGGTAAGGCTCTGGGGAAGTTTGGAGTGCAAATGCATGATTCCTTGAAGGTGGAGTCACAGTTAGATAGAGTAGTCAAAAGGGTATTTGGCACATTGGCCTTCATCAGTTGAGTATAGAGGTTGGGAGGCCATGTTGCAGTTGTATAAGACGTTGGTGAGGCCGCATTTAGAGTATTGCGCTCAGTTCTGGCACCATGTTATAGGAAAGATGTTGTCAAGCTGGAAAGGGTATAGAGAAGATTTACAAGGATGTTTTTCGGTCTAGACGGTCTGAGCTATAAGGAGAGGTTGAGTAGGCTAGGACTCTGTTCCTTGGAGCGCAGAAGGATGAGGGGTGATCTTATTGAGGTGTATAAACTAATGAGAGGAATAGAACGGGTAGATGCACAGTGTCTTGCCCAGAGTAGGTGAATCGAGGATCAGAGGACATAGGTTTAAGATAAAGGGGAAAAGATTTAATAGGAATCCGAGGAGTAACTTTTTCACACAAAGGGTGGTGGATGTATGGAACAAGCTGCCAGAAGAGGTAGTTGTGGCATGCACTATCCCAACATTTAAGAAACAGTTGGACAGATACATGAATAGGACAGGTTTGAAGGGATATGGACCAAACGTGGGCTGGTGGGACTAGTGAAGCTGGCCGGTGTGGGCAAGTTGGGCCGAAGGGCCTGTTTCCACACTGTATCGCTATGATTTTTTGACTCTATGATTGCATGACATTGTGCACTGTATTCCTTTTGAATGGAATTAGTTACTGTGTGTCAACAGGTTAATTAATTATTCTCAATTCCTACTATAGCAGAACTCGGCAAGAACTAGAATCCGGCTGATTCTTTGTTTCTTTTGTCCGGGGGCAAAAAAATTTAGAGTCTGCAAATGCTTTTATGACCTAATTCTGCACATAATTATGATCAAACACCAATAACATCTCTGTTTGTCTCAATGGGAGACTAGGCAATATATTAAGAATGACACAGAATGGAGTTTCCAAATGGTATTTTCATTTCGACAGCATTGCCTTGGAGTAACTGTCTTTAACTTTCTAAGGTATGGCCATCCATGTATTTCAGGCAAAGATGAGCTCTCTTTCAGAACTGGCTGTTAATTGTGTTCTATTTAATAAATGTGTAAATTCATCACTTTTTTTTATATTTTTGCAATCTTGAGAGAACCATTAATTATTGGGTTTTCTTTACAGGGTGAAACTTGATGGCTTACCTGGATTGTTAGTTGAAATCCAAATGTTCTCATTAGGTGATTATCTATTTTTTTTTCCAGAACTTACCCCAGACCTCTTCATTGGTATTATACCTCACAACAGGCACATTAGCAAAGGATCACTCCACAAGATTGGACACAGCAGTAATTAACTCAGGCTAGGCACTGAAAAGGTAGACGGCATAAAAGAAGAAAAGATTTACAGTTATATAGAAAACAATTGTTCTCTCTGTAATAGATAGAACATATTCATCTTCAGCAGCAAGTCATGGTTCTCTTTGTCTGCCTGTCTGCTTCTCTCTTGTGAAGCAATGACTTAATCTCAGCAAGATTGAGTAGAGTCTCAAGATTTTCTGCTAAGAATGGCTACTATAAAAAGATAATTAAAACCTAATAAGCTTGTAAAGAGGGATTGAGAAGGAAACAGCAGTGTTATAATTGAAAATATGAGCAGATATGACTGGGAAACGTATTATATTAAAAATAAAAACAGATTTTCATTGCATTTAGAATACAGACCAATGCATGTGCAATACATATGTACAGTACCTTGTTTAAGAACATACAACATCGAAAAACAGTACAGCACAGGAATAGGCACATGTGTCAGGCAACGGAGTGGTGGCGCGGCTCTGGCTGCAGCGGCTCACCGGCAGTCCTGTTTGTTTTGTGTTTTTTGTGTTGTTATTTTCGTTTTGGTTAGTCTAGTTTTGGTTTTTAGTTTGTGGTTGGGGGTTGGGGGGTAGGGGGGTTGAAACAGGGCTTGCTGTCTCTCCTTGCGGGGGAATGCGACTTTTTTGTCGTATTCCCCTTCTCTGCCTCCATCTGCGCTGAGGCCTAATGGCGGAGCTGGCGACCTCGAGGCTCAGGAGGCAGAGCCCGCCAGGACTCGCCCTGAGCTCGCTCCCGTGAGGGCGGTCCGGCTCGGGGCTGGAACAGTGCTTCCGTGAGGGGCTGTGACGCTCCCGTGAGGGCGGCCTGGCCCGAGGAAGGAACGGTGCTCCCGTCGGAGTGGCCGAGCTCGGGGAGGTACGGCGTTCCCAGCCCGAGGGAGGAGCGGCGCCCATGTCGGGGCGGCCTGGCCCGGGGAAGTAGCGGCGCCCATGTCGGGGCGGCCCAGCCCGAGGGAGGAGCGGCGCCCATGTCGGGGCGGCCCAGCCCGAGGGAGGAGCGGCGCCCATGTCGGGGCGGCCCAGTCCGAGGGAGGTACGGCGCCCATGTCGGGGCGGCCCAGTCCGAGGGAGGTACGGCGCCCATGTCGGGGGCGGCCCAGCCCGAGGCTGAAGACGGCACGATACTCACGTGAGGGTGGCTGGGACGGTGTTCTGGCGGCGGTGGCCTGAGTCCGGGGTTCGGCCGCGGGTCAGCGGCTGCGTCAGCAGGACTGGTGGGCAGCAGCTTCGACCACCCCGGGGCGCGGTGATTGAGCCGCGGGACAGTTTTTAACATCGCCCGGTGGGGTATCGCCTCAGCGCAGAGGGAGAAGAGGAGGGAAGAGACTGCAGACCTAAGACTTTTGCCTCCATCACAGTGAGGAGATGCTGGGTGGACTCACTGTGGTGGATGTTAATATGTGTTTATTGTTGTTTTTTATTGTATTGTATTGTATGTATGACTGCTGCAATTTCTTTCAGACTTCGGTCTGAATGACAATAAAGGCTATCTAATCTAATCTAATCTATCTAATGTGTCAGTGGCGTACATAAAGCCAAATTAAACTAATCCCCTCTGCACATATTTTTTATCCCTCCATTCCTTGCATATTCATGTGTCTACATAAAAGAAGTGGCCCCATAGCAGAAGTGTCCACGTCGCGGGGCTGTAAACTGGAAGTATACCGAGCTAATTCTGCTACCACCATCATCTATTGCAACAAGTGATGGCTCCCACTGATTGTCGCCGGAAGCTTGCGTCATTTTCAGGATGGACGATGACAGCGATGTCAACATTTGAAACATGGAAGATGAACATGAAAGAAGAAGATAAAAGTTTAAATTTTACTATTGTATCTGTGTCCACCACAACTGGCCGTGCATTTCAGGTACCTAACAATCGCTGTCTTAAAGACTTGTCCCGTATATATCACCTTTATACTTTGCCTCTCTAACTTTAGGACCATGCCTTTGACATTTCCACGCTGGGAAAAAAGTTCTTACTATCAACCCTATCTCTATCCCTCTTAGAATTTTTTATACTTCTATAAGTCTCCCCTCAGCCTCTGATGCTCCAGAGAAAACAATTATTCTATTGTTAATAAATGCTTCTAATATTTCTTGCAGAAATAATTCTGCGACTTTATCCAGATAGTCACTTTTGTAAGAGCTACAGTTACCAATTTGACTTGAAATTCTTGTGCACTATGCACACACTTGTCCACCGTATCTGGAAGGTTGGAAGCAAACACGCACCAGCCATGCACTCCATGTGTTTACAGAGTAGGCAAATTATAGTGCAAGTCTTCATGCAACACTGAATTGATGCCAATGCAACCTAAATATTCTTATGTGTAGGAAGGAACTGCAGATGCTGGTTATTACCAAAGATAGTCACAAAATGCTGGAGTAACTCAGCAGGTCAGGCAGCATGAATAGGTGATGTTTCGGGTCGAGACACTTCTTCAGACTGAGTGTCATGGGAGAGGGAAACTAGAAATATGCACAGGTACAGAACAGGTCAGACTCGGCACCAATGGCCAAAGAGCCGTATTCTTATGTTCTAACCATCTCCGTGTAATAAATCATGTCGGGTAAATAAATCAAATCACAAACCCAGCATTTAGGGGCATGCAGAACCCTAGTCACTCCCATCCTCATCTCACCAATTCTCCTCCTGCTGCACATTATGTTAATTTATCAATTGGAAATTGATGAGCTGGTTGTGGCAACCTGCCGTCATTTGATCTTTGGATAATATTGACATCTGAGATATCTCGGGGGATGCTTTGACTGAAAGCTTGTTCACACATTAACCTCAACCTGTTCACTGACTGACATGGGAGCTTGGAGATCCCGCAAATGTATTGCAATCTGATAGGAAGATGAAACAGTGTCTGTAGTCAAAGTGGTTTGTTTAGTCTAGTTTATTGTCACGTGTACTGAGGTAGTGAAAACCTTCATTGCGTGTTAACCAGTCAGCAGAAAGACAAAACATGATTACAATTGAGCCATTTACAGTGTATAGATACATGATAAGGGAATAGCGTTTAATGCAAGGTAAGACCAGCAAAGTTCAATAGTCAAAGGGTCACCAATGAGGTAGATAGTAGTTCAGCACTGCTCTCCAGTTGTGGTAGGATGCCTTAGGCCTTCAGTAGCCAGTACTACCTGTTAGAAAAGAAGGAATGTAAGAACAGACTTCAGGGAGCTGTTTCCCTACATTATACTGATCAAGAAACAATATACATGACGTCTCCATTTCTCTAGGAAGTCCTCATGGAAAAATGCTGCACATTCCAGCACAAAACAGAGCCAGAACTACTTTAAAGTAACAATTAGTATCATTGTGATGAAGAATTTTGATATCTCTGCCACTTTCAAATTGGTGCTGGGATAATAGTAAGAACTTTCAATTTGATTTATAGATTAACTATATTTTAGAAGAGCAGATTCATTTCCTAGTCCTTGAGTGACAAGCGGTGGGCAGAGTGACAGGAGGAATTGTAGGTTTTCTAATGGTGTTGGAGCCATCCATTGCAATCAAACCAGCTTGAGAGTCACAGACCAAAGTTGTTCAGGAAGTACAATGTCTAATACCCAACTGGTTTGCAACCAGGCTGAGGAAATATTAATGGGAAATTCTTGGCACCAGAAGAGTAGCCATGTTACACTCATCTATTAGTATTCCTATGTCAATAGATTTAGAGCTAATAGATCATACTAGAGTCGTAATGCTCAAAAGAAGAATGACGTTGCCTCCCAAAGCACCGCAACGCTAAACATCAGCAACATTGAAACATCAGCAACTTTAAGCCATGTTTCTGTTCCCCTCTCACAATAGACAATAGACAATAGACAACAGGTGCAGGAGGAGGCCATTCGACCCTTCGAGCTAGCACCGCCATTCAATGTAATCATGGCTGATCATCCCCAATCAGTACCCCGTTCATGCCTTCTCACCATATCCCCTGACTCCGCTATCTTTAAGAGCACTATCCAGCTGGCTCTTGAAACTATCCAGAGAACCGGCCTCCACCACCCTCTGAGGCAGAGAATTCCACAGACTCACAACTCTCTGTGAGAAAAAGTGTTTCCTCGTCTCCGTTCTAAATGGCTTACCCCTTATTCTTAAACTGTGGCCCCTGGTTCTGGACTCCCCAACATCGGGAACATGTTTCCTGCCTCTAGCGTCTCCAAACCCTTAATAATCTTAAAGCCCTGTCCCACGGTACAAGTTCATTCCAAAAGCTCTCCCAAGTTTGCTCTGATTCGAACTTGGAGATTTACGGTAATGCCCACTCGTCGGTACTCGGAGCTCTCGTGGAAAATTTTCAACATGTTGAAAAATCGTGATGAGTCTTCCCGTGCTTACCTGCCGTTAGCGAGTCTTCCAGATTATGTGCCGTTAGCGTTACAAGCCGCTAAGAGACGTCCCCTAGCTCCGACTTGCCCGCTATGTTCATTCTCCATGTTTACCATGAGTTAGATTTTTTTTTAACTCGGCAGAGCACTTGGAATGGACCCGTACAGTGGGACAGGGCTATTATTTGTGGGAAACTTTGATTCTGTTGTGTGGGGATGTTTTATGTTGGACTATCGTGTGCTGTATGCTGACCACACATTTCACTGTACCAACTGGTACATGTGACAAATAAATGTATCTTGTATCTTGAATCCCTTCATCTAAATCATTGTTGTATATTGTAAATAGCTGCGGTCCCAGAACAGAGCCCTGCGGTACCCCACTAGTCACTGCCTGCCATTCTGAAAAGGACCTGTTAATCCCTACTCTTTGTTTCTGTCTGCCAACCAATTCTCTATCCATGTCAGCACTCTACCCCCAATACCATGTGCCCTAATTTTGCCCACTAATCTCCTATGTGGGACCTTATCAAATGCTTTCTGAAAGACCAGGTACACTACATCCACTGGCTCTCCCTTGTCCATTTTCCTAGTTACATCCTCAAAAAATTCCAGAAGATTAGTCAAGCATGATTTCCCCTTCATAAATCCATGTTGACTCAGACCAATCCTATTACTGCTATCCAAATGTGCCGCTATTTCATCTTTTATAATTGACTCCAGCATCTTCCCCACCACCGATGTCAGGCTAACAGGTCTATAATTCCCTGTTTTCTTTCTTCTGCCTTTCTTTAAAAGTGGGATAACATTAGCTACTGTCCAATCCACAGGAACTGATCCTGAATCTGTAGAACATTGGAAAATTATCACCAACTAGACTAGGTGGGACCCGTTGGGTCATAGCGTCACACGGGAGGGCTGGTCACCAACGCAATATTCCACCTCTCCACCAATTCCAATACTGCTCGCCAGTGGGGGGGGGGGGGGGGGCTGTCTGTTGCGCTAGTATGGGTGTTGCGGGCCGAAGGTACTGGTTTCCAGAGGGCTAGTATAGACATTGTGGGCCGTATGGGCGCTTGGGCAGGCATCCAACTGTTGTAACGATTTTCAAAGCCAAGCCAAGGCAAACAATTGGGCTGTAGCCACCCGACAGCCAAAATTCATTTTGTGAACACAAACTTGTTAAAAAGGCGAGGCAAACAATTGGGCTGCAGACACCCAACAACCAAAATTCACTTTGTGAACACAAACGTGTTAAAAAAAGGCAAGGCAAACAATTGGCTGCAGACGCCCGACAACCAAAATTAATATCTCTCTCACTTTTCATCGACGGAAAAAATCCTCCGCACTCATACGGCGGAGGGGGGCTCTGAGCGAGGTGGCCAAAAATGACGGCCGTAGGTGGCGGCGTTCTCTCGTAAATCGCAGCACAGTCGGCCAAAAGCGGTCAAGATCAGAGATTTAGTAATATAGATGTGTCCATGATTTCCAGAGCCACTTCCTTAAGTACCCTGGGATGCAGACCTTCAGGCCCTGGGGATTTATCAGCCTTCAGTCCCATCAGTCTACCCAACACCATTTCCTGCCTAATGTGGATTTCCTTCAGTTCCTCCGTCACCCCAGGTCATCTGGCCACTAGTACATCAGGAAGATTGTTTGTGTCCTCCTTAATGAAGACGGATCCAAAGTACCTGTTCAACTCATCAGCCATTTCCTAGTTCCCCATACTAAATTCACCTTTTTCAGTCTTCAAGGGTCCAACTTTGGTCTTAACTAACTTTTTTCCTCTTTACATACCTAAAGAAGCTTTTACTATCCTCCTTTATATTTTTGGCTATCTTACCTTCATACCTCATCTTTTCTCCCCGTATTGCCTTTTTAGTTATCTTCTGTTGCTCTTTAAACATTACCCAATCCTCTTGCTTTCTGCTCATCTTTGCTACATTGGACTTCTTCTCTTTTATTTTTATACTGTCCCTGACGTCCCTTGTCAGCCACGGTCGCCCCTTACTATCCTTGGAATCTTTCTTCCTCTTTGGAGTGAACTGATCCTGCACCTTCTGTATTATTCCCAGAAATACCTGCCATTGTTGTTCTACTGTCATCCCTGCTAGGGCATCTTTCCAGGCAACTTTGGCCAGCTCCTCCCTCATGGCTCCATAGTCTCCTTTATTCAACTGTAATACTGACACCTCCGATTTACCACATCTCCCTCTCCAATTGCAGATTAAACTTGACCATATTATGGTCGCTACCTCTTAATGGCTCCTTAACCTCAAGTTCCTTTATCTAATCCGGTTCATTACATAACACTAAATCCAGAATTGCCTTCTACCTGGTAGGCTCCAGTACAACATGTGGATATCATTGTGGCTTTCACATCCTCTATCAAATGGCATTGGTGAGATGGAAGATTTGGCGGATTGTGGCCTCAGGGGAAGTCCGCTGAGCCGGACACCTGCTCGTTTGATCTGGCGGACTGCCGGCCTGGAAGGGGGACCCCACCAAGCCTGCTCTTGTTTGTCCCCCAAAGACAAGAGACCAGGAGGAGGTAGCCGCTGATGATAATGACGGGTGAAGAGCGAGGCCGGTAGGGGAGGAGAGGGAACCGGGTTCTGGCCTCATGGTCGGCAGCAAGACGCAGCCCGGGGAACAAAGGTGGATGGGTGTGGAGAGGGATGTGTTATCCAAGGCTGGAGATGGCTGGAGGCCCTCAACAGCCTGGGACTTGCCTGGAGCTGGCACCGTTCATAAGAACTGGAGAGTGGACTTTAAAAATGACACCAAAGCATGATGCTTCTTGCATGCTCAGTGGACTTTTTCTGTACACTTGCTAATCGAGGATCGGGGGTATGGCAGTACTGTACTAGACTGTAAGAAAAATAATGTCACCATGCTAGCACTTCACACATATGACAATAAAATCACCTTTGAACCATTAAAGCAGTTTGTTCATCATCATCAAAATCAGAGCATTCAAATAAGGTCTCATGTAGTATTAACCAGATAGCAGGTATTGGGTACATTTAATGACAGAAAATCTTCTCTGCTCTCTTCTTTATTCAGCAGTCCTACTCTGCTGAAATCCACAAAGTTGGTGTTGCTTTGATTTTATAGGATAAAATAATTAAATTTGCACGTTGGTTTGTCTGGCTCGGGCTTTTCTTATTTGAAGGAGGCTGAAGTGGTCCATATCAGAAAGATGCCAAGTTTCTCTCCATCCAATTTCAATTGCAGGTGCTGGACATTGATGGGAGGAAATATTCACAGATTACCCCCATTTTAACTGAAGGTGGTGAAAAGCTTCCTTTCCTCACCCATCCATTCTGTTGGAGAGGAAACTTTAAACATTGCTTTTATCTCGGATAGCCCAACATTTTGTGAAAGGTCAAGCAGATTGGAATGCAGATATGTATTTCCCAGTGAGGGTGGTGTGTGTCTTGGAATTCACCTTTCAAAGTCAAGACTATTTAGCCAATAGTTGTCTCTTTTTGGTTGAGGTACTGGAAGAAGTGTTCCTTTATAATGGGGTGGAAACATTGCAAAGTTTTTATTTGTTCATTCCATGAGTTGTAGTGCCACTGGCATGGCTAACATTTATCATCTGTGTCTAATTTGCCTGTTCTTTCTGTTAATTCTGTTGTGTTGCTGCAAGTAAGAATGTCATTGCTTTATCTGGGACACATGACAATAAAACACTCTTGACTCTTAACTCTTTACTGGCCTAGAGAATGTGGTGGTTAGACCATAGAACATAGAAAAGTACAGCACAAGAACAGGCCCTTTGGCCCACCATGTCTGTGCTAAATATGATACCACCTCTTATCTACCTCTGCATTAAAATTCCATGTGCCAATATTAAAGCCTCTTAAATGCCACTATCTAGCCTCCACCACCACCCATGGCAGTCCATTCCAGACATCCACCACTTTCTGGGTGAAAAAACTTGCCCTGCCAATTTCTTCTTAAGTTTGCCCCTCTCACCTAAAAGATATGCCCTTTAGTCCTTGACATTTCCACCTTAGGAAAAAGGTTTTGTCTACTCTATATCTAAGCCTCTCATAATGATATATACTTCTGAGGTTCACCCTCAGTCTCCGACCTGTCTGAGAAAACAATCCGTTTTCCAACCTTTCCTTGTAGCTAATACCTAAATCCAAGCAGCCTTCTGGTTAAATGACATATGAATATGATGTGGGGCAGGATCTCGACCAGAAACATCGCCTATTCCTTCTCTCCATAGATGCTGCCTCACCTATTGAGTTTCCCCAGCATTTTTGTCTACCTATGACTATGAAGTGTGGATTATATCAGTTTAAGTAACAACTGTTTTCAAAATTAAAGGTGATACTTATTCTAATGTTCAATATTATTTTGAAAAGTTTAAGTTTTCAGTCAATATATTGGATGTGTTATATGTAACAGATGAATTGATAATTGAATTTCCTGATGTCATATTTTCAGTTTGACACCACCTTTACACTGCTTCACAAGATTTTTATCAACAATGCCCATCTGAGGAAGTTGAGATGGTATTATTGATATCAAGCAGCGATGCCTGATACTACGAAATATCTCATTTTAATTTCTATTGTAAAATAAATCTACTGATAATGCAAAGAAACAAGGGTCAAGAAAAAAAGTGAGCTGTTTTGTTAATAATAGTCGGCTACAATATGATGCATGGAAAATTGTGTCCCTCAATGGATTTGTGATTCACCATTTGTTCTCAATGTGCTCCATCTTACACAATTCTTAATGTTCTAGTGTTATATGAGGTAATTCTGGCTTGGTTATATTCGGAGTTTCAGGAAAATGAAAAAAACAAAATCAGGTTGTGAAATCTGGCTGCAGGTGTACGAAGACCATTTATGAAACAGGAATGAACAGAACAGCAGGTTGTTGCTGGGCATTCGCCACCGATGCTCAAACTGTACAGACATGGACACTCTGCTCAGCTCCCAGTCTGAACAGTGCCAGGCAGAAAGATGACAAGCAGAGTTTGTTGTGTCCCCAACAGAGAAAGTAAAACCAGAGCAAAGGCTTGTGCTTGGCCATGATGACCACTGAAGGTTCTGAGTTGAGCAGGCCGGTCTGTGCTTTGCTGAATTCTGTTAGTTTAACACATAGGTCCTAATGCAACTCGTGTTGTTTTACTTGTGAACATACTTACGTAACTGTAGGTTGGTGCTGTTAAAGCAGGCTGTCAATGCCTTACTTATACATGCACGGGGATAAACTTAACATCAGGCAACATGCCTTTTACTCATCCTTGACAATTGCCTGAGCAGTTGTTATTTTTGTTTTCATTTACCATCTAGATAAAGTAAACAGTAAGAACCAATTTATTGCCTAGTTTCTTTTAGTAAAAAAAAATAAAGATAATGATAAGGAGAGCCTGGTGGCTAATATTGCAAGGTTTAGCTTCCACTCTGACAAACATTTATTCTGCATAATCTTTATTTTTCATTCAGGTATGTTGAAATGGAAGGTGCCATTGATAAATTCACATTCTTTAAGACATAAGTCTTAAGTGTTTTTGACGGTGTATATGTGGGGGGCGGGGAAGGGGGAAACTTTGTAAAAATCCCTTCCCTGTACAGGAGACCCGACCTTTTTCCTGTCAGGTCTCCGTTGTCGTTGGGGCCTAGCACCGTGGAGCGGCCTCCAGCCTGAACGGCCTGGAGGCTCCAGTCACGGAGCTGCGGACTTACCATCGTGGGGCTGGCCGGCATCAGAGCGTGGGGAGCGTTGGTGACTCGCTGCTGCGGCCCGACCACGTAGCTCGGAGGCTCCAGCTGCAGGCGTTGGTGACTCGCTGCTGCGGCCCGACCACGTAGCTCGGAGGCTCCAGCTGCAGCCACAGGTCCGGTGGACTGGGACATCGGGAGCTCGCGGGTCCGGGTGGAGAGACCGCTTTCCGGAGCTCCCGCAACGCGACTTCTCCAGCCCATTTTTTAGGGGTTGGAACGACCCGGAGCGGGGCCGTACATCGCCCGGCGCGGCTTCATGACCGTGGAACATTCCAGCGCCCGCCGGGGGCTCCAACATCGTGACATTTAGACCGGGAGCGGGGCCGTACATCGCCCCGCGCGGCCTAAAAATGGCCGTGGGACTTATCATCGCCCGCCTGGGGCTTCGACATCGGGAGAGAAATGAGAACGGGGAGAGAAAAGACTTTGCCTTCCATCACAGTGGGTTCATTGTGATGGATGTTTTTGTAAATTGAATTGTGTGTATGTCTGTAGGAAATTGTCTTTGCTTGCATGGCTGTGGAAACATTGAGGTTCAAATGACATGTAATAAATATTGATTGATTGATTGATAAATGAATTGTACATAAAATGAATCCATATGATAGCACAAAGGTAGTTTGTGGGCTTCCTGTTATATCCCTGCTTGATAATTTGCTCAATTGAAATTCATGGAACTGAATATTGGCCGGGACAATCAAGGCAATTATTGCATACCATACAGTCAGAGATATAATTTAGTTTAGTTCAGTTTAATATTGTCACGTGTACGGAGGTACAGTGAAAAGCTTTATTGTTGCGTGTTATCCAGTCAGCGAAAAGACTACACAATCAAGTCATCCACAGTGTGCAGATACAGAAAAAGGGAATAACATTTAGTACAAGATAAAGTCCAGTACATTTGGATACAAGGTCGTCTGAGGGTTTCCAATAAGGTTCACTGTAAGTCAGGACTGTTCTCTAATTGGTGATAGGATGGTTCAGTTGCCTGAAAACAGCCAAGGAGAAACTATTCCTAAATCTGGAGGTATGCATTTTCACACTTTGTACCTGATGAGAGAGGGGAAAAGGGGGAGTGATGTGCGTTAGACATGTCCTTGATTATGCTATTGCAGAACGTAGATTGAGTCAATGGAAGGGAGGTTGATTTGTGTGATGGTCAGGGCTATGTCCACAACTCTGCAATTTCATATGGTCATGGATGGAGCTGTTCCCAAATCATGCTGTGATGCATATCAATAAAATGCTTTCTATGGTGCATCTGTAGATATTGATGAGAGTTGTTGGTGATATGCTGAACTTCCTAAGCCTATTAAAGAAGTCGAGGTGTTGGTGTGCTTTCTCTGTCGTTGCTTCAATATGACTGATCCAGGTCAAGTTTCTGGTGATAATAATTCATAGAAACATAGAAACATAGAAAATAGGTGCAGGAGGAGGCCATTCGGCCCTTCGAGCCAGCACCGCCATTCATTGTGATCATGGCTGATCGTCCCCTATCAATAACCCGTGCCTGCCTTCTCCCCATATCCCTTGACTCCATTAGCCCTTAGAGCTCTATCTAACTCTCTCTTAAATCCATCCAGTGATTTGGCCTCCACTGCCCTCTGTGGCAGGGAATTCCATAAATTGACAACTCTCTGGGTGAAAAAGTTTTTTCTCACCTCAGTCTTAAATTACCTCCCCTTTATTCTAAGCTTTAACCTTTTAAACCTATGCTGCACTCTCTCAATAGCAAGAATGTCCCTCAAATTAGGAGACCAAAACTGCACACAATACTATAGATGTGGTCTCACCAGAGCCCTATACAACTGCAGAAGAACCTCGTTACTCCTATACTGAAATCCTCTTGTTATGAAGGTCAACATTCCAACTTTCAGTGACCGGTGTACAAGGACATCCAGGTCTCGCTGTAACTCCCCCTTACCTAACCTAACCCCATTGAGATAATAATCTGCCCCCTTGTTTTTGCCGCCAAAGTGGATAACCTCACATTTATCTATATTATACTGCATCTGCCATGTCAGTTCTCTACTTCACCACCATCAATGTATACTGGGCTTCCTGAAGATGATCACAATCTCCTTTGTCTTGCTGACATGGAGAGAAAGGTTGTTTTCTTGATACCAGTTTATGAGGTTCTCAATCTCCTTCCTGGTCTCCATCTCATGATTATTTTATATTCAGCTGACTATGGTGGTGTCATCTGCAAAATTGTAAGTAGACAAAAATGCTTGAGAAACTCAGCGGGTGAGGCAGCATCTATGGAGCGAAGGAAATAGGCAATGTTTCGGGTCGAAATCCTTCTTCAGACTTCAGAATTTGTAAGTTGAGTTGGGATTTGCATTTGGCTGCACAGTCGTAGGTGTCCAAGGAGTAAAGAAAGGGGCTGAGAACAAATCTTTGCAGGCACCAGTGTTGAGGATTATCGTAGAGGATGATTCGTCGCCTATCATCACTAATTGTGGTCTGTTAGTCAGGAAGTCGAGGATCCAGTTGCAAAGATGAGCATGTTCCATCTGTTTGGAGATGAATTTGGATGGGTTAATGGTATTAAAAGCAGAGCAGAGTTGTAGTCTATGAATAGAAGTCTGGCGTAGGTGTCTGTCTTGTCCAGGTGTTCCAGGGATGAGTGTAGGTCCAGGGAGATGCCATCAGCCGTGAATCTCTTGGTAGTCGAACTGCAGTGGATCAAGGTTGCTGGGGAGGTTGGATTTCATGTGTTCTGTAATCAGATCTCAAAGTACTTCATGATGGTGGATGACAAGGCCACTGGATGGCAGTCGTTAAGGCATGCGATCTTGGTTATCTTCAGCACTGGATTAATAGTGGTCTTCTTGAAGCAGGTGGGTACCTCAGAACACAGTAGGGAGAGATTAAAGATGTCCAGAACAAGGGGTCACAGTTTAAGGATAAGGGGGAAGTCTTTTAGGACCGAGATGAGAAAAACATTTTTCACACAGAGAGTGGTGAATCTGTGGAATTCTCTGCCACAGAAGGTAGTTGAGGCCAGTTCATTGGCTATATTTAAGAGGGAGTTAGATGTGGCCCTTGTGGCTAAAGGAATCAGAGGGTATGGAGAGAAGGCAGGTACAGGATACTGAGTTGGATGATCAGCCATGATCATATTGAATGGCGGTTCAGGCTCGAAGGGCCGAATGGCCTACTCCTGCACCTATTTTCTATGATTCTATGTTCGTGAACACTCCCGCAATTTGGTCCATGCAGTTCCTAAGGACACGGCCAGGGAATCAGTCTGGACCAGTTGCTTTCCGTGTGTTCACCCTCAGGAAGTCCGATCTAACTTCTGCAACAGTGACCCTGGGAAAGGACACTTGTATCTGACAGGACAGATTTCATCGCCACTTTGGTCTTCTACTCAAAGCGAGCATAGAATGCATTAAGTTCATCTGGTAGGGCCACACCATCACCAGCGATGCTGCCAGACTTTTTTTTGCAGCAAGTCTGTGGAGGTCCTAATGATTATACTGGGATCAGATTTTTCCCCACTATTGTCTCCTGGCAAGTTAATCATGCTGATTGCAATTTATTTTATATTGGTCTTGAACAAAGTGATATACAGCAGATTGCCATATGTGATCTATAAAACCATAAGTCATAGGAACAGAATTAGGCTATTCGGCCCATCATCTAATCCGTCATTTGATCATGGCTAAAAGCAGTGCTGTTAATTAAAGGATATACTGCATTCATTTTTCTGTTGGTACTCTTCTAATTTCTTATCTCGCTCTAACAAATATTTTCTTTCATGCGTGCACCACTTTTTAACATTCCCTCATGTTCAATTCTTGTGCAGATTCTCTGCAAATACTGCCATCTTATCCTTTCAACACTTTAATTTGTGCTATTTCTTCAGGCTCTCCTGCCAGATCATTTGCAGCGTTGAGAAGGAGTTCACAAGCTACCACTCCTGTTGTTTCTCTAATATTTAAGACCATCCTCCCACATCACAACTGTCATTGTATTTTCCCATTGCACAGCTTAAAATCAAAGCAAGGTTCAGTTGCCAAATCTGGCATGTCTCCATGGTCTAGAACGGTTTTCAGAAAAAACTAACAAACTTTTCAACACTTCTTAAAGAAGTAGATTAATGACTGCTTGAGGAGCATTATAAATTCAATATTCCAAGTTCAACATCTTTAGTGAAAGGCTCGTGTAATCTTACAACTCGTTGGCAAATTGTAAATTACAGTGGAAACAAAAAATGTTTTCTAAATTCTTTGGAAGAAGTACTTTGATCTTAGTTTCACTCTGATTGTACTGAAACTATGAAACTATGATTGCACCCAAAATAGGATTTGAGAATCAAAACATATAAATTAATCCAACTTAAAATTCAGCTTTTTAAAATATTTAAGAAGCTAATGGAGAATGGAAAAGCCTCTTTCTTTTCTACATTAGTTACCAGAAGCAAAGGTATTGATATCATAACTTACAATTTTATTCTTTTAGCAGATTATATTGTTCTCTTTTTTATTATTCCTTTTAAAATACATTTATTATATTGAAAAATGTTGTGCTTTAATGAAGGGGGACCATTAACTTGAAGCAATATGCTCCCATTAGACTACAGCAGATGTGAGCTCATGTTGGAACTCTTTGGGCGGCAGTATCACTATAGTAACAAGAGGATTATGGTAAAAATATGATCACTTCACTAATCACCAGTGCCTCTGAGAAGAATGACTGAAATCAGTCAATCATATTTATTAACACCAGTTTTGTATTTGATCAGTAGTAGATGGTTCTAGGGCAGGTCCTTTAACAGCTATTTATCTCAGTAATTTAAAATATAAAACAGATTGTGAATGTCTCATTCTTTCCTTTAACACCTACTCAAAAACAATGTGTGATTTATTCCTTTAACAATATTTTTCATTCAGACTGCAATTAAAATGCTGATGTGTCTTTTCTCTTATAAGACACCGATGGGCCTGCAATACATTTGGAGCATGTTCTGCATTTATTTGCAACATTGTGGTGTTTTGTTATTATTTCTTTTATCACATTTATATACTTCCCCTTTTGCTGTATCTCAAAATGTGTTCATTTCTTTTATTGTCAAGACCTGTTTCTGCTTCTTTTCTTCTTATACAACTTCTCCACCTCGTGTTAACTGTCACTCCTATTTTTATTCTGTGAAACCACGAGACCAGTGTGATGTTGGGCACAAATTATTTTGAAGTAGTGCTATTTATTAATCTTTTCTTGTATCTACAGTTGTCAGGCAGCAACCTACATAAACTCTCATGCCAATTATTTCCAAATCTGGGATATTGGACAGAAAACAGTGTGAAGGGAAATTAAAATTTCCAAAAGATAAGAAAATGTACCAATAATTTCCTTCCCACACATACACATGCACTTATACTCACCCACACCAAAGCAAGAGGACGAGAGGAGAGAGAGAGAGAGAGAGAGAGAGAGAGAGAGAGAGAGAGAGAGAGAGAGAGAGAGAGAGAGAGAAGAGAGAGAGAGAGAGAAGAGAGACGAGAGAAGAGAAGGAGAGAGAAAGAGAGAGAAAGAGAGAGAAGAGAGAGAAGAGAGAGAAAGAGAGAGGCAAAGAGCAGAGAGAGAGAGAGAGCGAGAGAGAGAGAGAGAGAGAAGAGAAAGAGAAGAGAAACGGAGGAGAGAGAGAGAGGCGAGAGAGAAGAGAGAAGAGAGAGAGAGATATGAGAAGAAAGAGAGAGAGAGATCGAGAGGTCATCGAAGACGCGTTCTCTCGATCTCTCGCTCTGCTCTCTTCTATCTCTCTTCCTCTTCGCTCTCTTTCTCTCCTCCTCTCTCTCTCTCTTTCTCTCTCTCTCTCTCTCTTTCTCTCCTTTTTGCATTCCAAGAACTTCTCTCAGAGGGTGGTGGGTATGTGGAACAAAGGAGATAGTTATAGAGCAAGGGTTCCCAACCTGGGGTTCCCCAGGAGGTAAAGTTTGCCTACCCAGGGGGTAAATTTGTTGATTCTGGATTTGTACATATTTTGTCTCATTGACTGACTGTGTTTGGTTCTGGTATACCGGTATCTGTTCATCATTAGTTGTTTATGAATAAGTTAAATAACATTGTTATTTGCTATTAAAGTTGCCAGGGATAAACGGAACAAAAAAGGTTGGGAACCCCTATTTTGAGCCACTTTGAGAAGGATTTCTTAAAATCTGAACTGGCAGTTACCAGCTATGAAGACACAATGCCCTAACTGCAATGTTGCTATCCCAGGACATTGACAGCAAATGTCCTTTGGGGAAGAATCTGCCAGCCTAACCCAGCACATAATGTGATTGCAAAGCCACAGCAAAGTTTAATGGCCTTGTTGGTGTTAATGGCCTTTTTTATTAAAGAATAAAAAAATGGTAGTGCAATTGGATTTTTTAAAAGTTTAAAATGAGGGAGGGTGAAAAAATGTGCCGACCTGCACAGTTGGGGGTTATGGGTGAGTGGTCGAATATTGCGTTGGGGGAACGGGTTGTGTTGTGGGACCAGGCTTGCCATGTGACAGGGACCCAACAGGCCCCACTTGGTCTAGTATATTACTAAAATTCTCATCTTGTCTGTGTGTGTGTGTGTGTGTGCGTGTGAGTCCGAGCGGGCCTGAACTACGCCAAAACAGTACACGATAGTGCTACAATTTCTGGACCACCTTATTCACAATTGTTATGTGGTGTGTTTCTAATCAAGCGTTGTTTAGAAATATGTTATATTTTACAAGTTATTCACATTTTCAACTTTACAAAATCCAACTTGAGAAAGAATGACTTGAACACTGCATTGGCAGTTGCTGGCAGTTACAGCTATAACATCACAATGGGATCTCATTTACATAAACTGCCCATAAACAGTGCTCCACCCGACAATCACATCACAATGGGATCTCATTTACATAAACTGCCCATCAACAGTGTTCCACCCAGTGCAATGAGAGATTTGTTACATTGTTGTAAGTAGAGAGAGGGAGTGGGGGAGAGGAGGACGAGAAATGTTATTTAAACATTGTGTTTAGTGGGGGAGTGCGATTGGGGAGAGGTGAGGAATGGGGGAGCAGGGAGAGGGGAGAGGAGAGAGGAGGGAGGGTGACGAGGAGGGAGAGGGAGTGTTGGGGGCAAATGAGCCATGCCTGCGCAGTTGAGGGCTATGGGTGAGTGGTGGAATATTGTGTTGGGGGAACGGGTTGCGTTGGGGGAATGGGTGAGTGGTGGAAATGGGTTGCATTGTTGGAACACAATATTCATCTTCTTGTGTATGGCGTGCACAGCCTAAAGTTGGACAACTTGTTCTATTTGATCTTATTTCATTGTGCATGCCTGGTTGATTGCATTTGTTGAAACAGGGCGGACCACGTGAACGTTGCAATCTTCCACCCCAATGGAATATTACGTTGGGGGAACGGGGCCCAACGGGTCCCACTTGGTGTAGTATATTACTAAAACTATCATCTTGTTTGTTAGTGAGTCAGTCTGTCCGTCTGTCTGTCTGTCTGTCTGTCTGTCTGTCTGTCTGTCTGTCTGTCTGTCTGTCTGTCTGTCTGTCTGTCTGTCTGTCTGTCTGTCTGTCTGTCTGTCTACGGTCACAGACACAGACTGGGCCCAGAGCCGCGCACCTCCCTTCCCAGTCCAATGAGAGATTTGAAACATTGTTGTAAGGAGAGGGAGGGAGTGGGGTAGTGGATGAGGAGAGGATTGTTGTTTAATGTTATTTAAACAGATATAGGGAGAGGAGGGGGGGACAAACCTATGTCCTCTGGTTTTTGATTCCCTTACTCTGGGTAAAAGACTGTGCATTTACCTTATCTATTCCCCCTCATGATCTTATACACCTTTATAAAATCACACCTCATCCACCTGTGCTCCAAGGAATAAAGGCTTAACATGTTCAACCTCACCCAAAAGCTCAGGCCCTCGAGTCCTGGCAACATTCTCGTAAATCTTTTTTGCACTCTTTCCAGCTAAACAAGGGCTGTAATGTGAGGCAGGTACTATAACAGCATTTAAAAGACACTTAACAGGTACATGCATAGGAAAGTTTTAGAAAAATATGGGCTTAACGTGGGCAAATGGGATTTGCTTGGATATGGAATCTTGGTCGGCATGGACGAGTTGGGCCGAAGGGCCTGTTTCTGTATTACTCTATGACTATGTTGCAACAACTGGACATCACATTTAGAGCAAGTAGCCAGTAGAATGACCTGCAAATAATGGGAAATTGGTAAATAACGTGTTTAAAAGGTCACATGGGTTGTTTGCTCCTTGAGCTGTGAGTTGAAACTTCACATGGTGGTTCCTGGTGATAGATGCCAACAGAGCACACAACTTAGTTTAGATTAGAGGCACAGTGCGGAAACAGGACTTTCGGCACACCGAGTCCGTGATCCCAGCACACTTACACTATCCTGCACACTCTAGGGACAATTTGCAATTTTACCAAGCCCATTAGCCGACAAACCTATACGTCTTTGGAGTGTGGGGGAAAACCGGAGCACCCAGAGAAAATCCATGCAGGTCACGGGGAGAACATGCAAACTCCATACAGACAGCACTGGTAGTCAGGATCGAACCCTGGTCTCTACCGCTGCCCTCATTGCCACATCATTGCTGGGCTGAATGTTGGGAAGCAGGTCAGCACTTTTAAAATGTAATTTGCACAACAAAGGTGGTACAGCTGCATGAAAGGCTGCCATGAAGGGGAATGAGTACACAACACATAATCGACTGTCCCATGCTGTGCGTGAGTGACTTCATATCCCTATGGGTTCTGGGCTCATGAAGGGGCAAAGGATCGCTACACTTCAGACTGAGGAGCAGAGTATGATGGTGCTGAAGTCATCGCCAATGATGTTCATGACAAAAATGCTGAAGCCAGAAGGTGCCTGTGGGCTAAATCTTCGTGTCCCAATGGGGACTCTTTAAATTGCAACTCTTTGCCAAGTTGATGTAGGGGTTGCTTCCTGTTTTAGATACGTGAAAAGTGCAGATTGCAAGCAGCACCATTAACAGTTATTTTCTATCAGCAAGAGTGGGAATAACTGCTGAGCATCATACGTTGTCAGTACATGCATGTTCTTTGCCAGAAGTCAGATGCACTGAGGTGAATTGCAACTGGAAGTGGCCAGGCTATTTTGGTGGCTCTTAATCAGCCTGTAAATAATTCTTGTGTGATTTAATGTGTAGAGAACAGCTTCTGCACACAAATCATAGAGAAAAAGATCCATCCCAAATGTTTTCCATAACTAACTTGAAACTTAACAGAGTTGTGATAATTATCTTCAAAATGACATTGCAGCCATGTTTCCTGAGATTAGGTCCAGTATACGATATGATATGATACGATAGAACTATATTTATCCCAGGAGGGAAATTGATCTGCCAACAATCGTAAAAACACAAAATACATGGAACATGAAATTAAAGTGATGAGTGGAAAGACTAGGGGAATGAGCAAAGATTGAGGGGGTGGGGGGGGGGGGGGTGCACGTGGTCTGTCTCAGTCTACTCCACAACAGGGGGAGGAGTAGTAAAGTTTGATAGCCACAGTGAAGAAGGATCTCCTGTGGCATTTTGTCCTGCATCTTGGTGGAACCAGTCTGTTGCTGAAGGTACTCCTCAGGTTGACCAGTGTGTCATGGAGGGGATGAGCTGTATTGTCCGGGATGCTCTGCAGTTTGAGGAGCATCCTCCCCTCCAAGACCACCTCCCATGAATATGACTCCACCCCCAGGACAGGCCAGCCTTCCTGATGAGTTTGTTGATCCTATTGGCATCTGCAGCCTTCGCCCTGCTGCCCCAGCACACGGCCAGTGAAGAGGATGGCACTGGCTACCACCGATTGGTAGAACATCTGCAGCATCTTACTGCAGACGTTGAAGGAGCGGAGCCTTCTCAAAAAGTACAACTGGCTCTGTCCCTTCTTGTACAGGGCCTCAGCATTCCTGGACCAGTTCAGTTTACTGTCCAGGTACACTTCAAGGTATTTGTACTCCCTGGTAAACTGCCAATCCACACCATTGATGGAGACAGGAGACAGGGATGTTCCTCTCCTCCTAAAGCCCACCACCAACTCCGTATTACCCATTCTTTGCTCAGACAATCTGCACACTAGGTCAAAATCTACTCCTGAATGCATTTTCAAAATCCCACCCATTCTAAAATCGAACATCAGAGAAATGCTCTATTTTTGCAAAGAGCAGACATTCAGTACTACAGAGAGATGGATTTCAAATATTAGTCGCAATGAATTGAACATATGAAATTCGAACTGATTTGAGGGATATATGTAAAGTGGTTTGTTAAATTGTAATGGTGTGTCTTTAATTGAAGGATTCATCCATTCAGTTTACAGACATTATGCATTCAATTTAAAGAACACCATTATCTTAAATAAACAGGTCACAAAGCTGTTGATTTCCATCCATATCCCAAGACCATCACACACTGGAAACGTGGAGGATTCTGAGTACGCTGGTGGCTTTGACATTTTTCTACCTGCTCTTGCAAGAAATATAACCTGCAACTGGTCGACACATGGGTTGTAATACCAAGACTGTGGGTCTGAGGTGAGTACTTCCTATCCTGAGATTTCCAACTTTCCCATCTGAGAGGCAACGTGGATTAAGACTAGAGGCTGCAGCGTCAAAGGAAAAGAAACCTGGTGAACTCTAGAATAATGACAGTGTGTTCCCTGGAGATGTTCTGGGGTAATGAGGATGTTCCTGGTTGGGGTTGGGTGCAGAAGGGAGCAGTCTTGAAGGTCGGATGTATTACAAAGTACTTTTTCGACCTTACTTACTCTTAGAGGGACAATCAGCTGCCCACTGGCCCAAGAAAAATCAGCATCATCATGTGAACACAAACTTGTCTGAATTGTGTCAGGTTAGGAAAAGGGGAAGTACTACTAGACCTGGGTGTCCTTTCACATCAGTCACTGAAAGTAAGCATTCAGATACAACAGGGAGTGAAGAAAGCTGATGGCATGTTGGCCTTCATAAAGAGAGGAGTTGAGTATCGGTGCAAAGATGTCCTTCTGCAGTTTACAGGGACCTGGTGAGACCACACCTGGAATATTGTGTGCAGTTTTGGTCTCCTAATTTGAGGAAGGACATTCTTGCTAATGAGGGAGTGCAGCGTAGGTTCACGAGGTTAATTCCCGGGATGGCGGGACTGTCATATGATGAAAGAATGGAGCGACTGGGCTTGTATTCACTGGAATTTAGAAGGATGAGAGGGTATCTTATAGAAACATTTAAAATTATAAGAGGATTGGACTCGCTAGATGCAGGAAACATGTTCCCGATGTTGGGGGAATCCAGAGCCAGGGGCCACAGTTTAAGAATTAGGGGTAGGCTATTTAGAACTGAGATGAGGAATAACTTTTTCACACCAAGAGTTGTGAATTTGTGGAATTCTCTGCCTCAGAAGGCAGTAGAGGCTGATTCACTGGATGCATTCAGAAGAGAGTTAGATAGAGCTCTTAGGGCTAGCGGAATCAATCAAGTTGAAATGAATTTGCCAGCAGCGGTACAATAAAAAAGAACACACAATACACAATAAACAAATTTACACAAACATCCACCACAGCATTCATCACTGTGGTGGAAGGCACAAAATTTGGCCAGTCCTCCTCCATTTTCCCCCGTGGTCGGGACCTCAACCCTCCGCAGTCACCGCTGCGGGCATCCAGATGTACAGGCAAGGTAAGTCCAGGTAAGTCCAGAATCTGTGCCTCCCCACCGGAGACTGCGGCTTCAAGATGGTGTAGGCCACAGGCCGGCGGTCGAAGATCTAAAGTCTAAAGTCCCCGCCGCGCCGCAGCCAGAAGCACCGCAGACTGCAGGGCCGGCAGTTAGAGCTCCTCTCCAGGGATCCCTGGCGAGGGACCCCGCTCCAGATGGTAAGTCCCCACCGCACCCGCGGTAGAAGTTGGCTGTGGGCCGGCGGTCGGAGCTCTTCTCCTCCGGGGTCCCCAATGAGGGATCCCAGGCTGTGGACGCTGTGCCAGCTGGAGCTCTGCAGACCGCGGCTTCAGGCTGCTGCGGGCCAGCGAATGGAGCGCTCCCCTCCGGCGACCCCCGGCGAGGGCTCGCCCGCTTCACGATGAAAGTCTGCGCTGCGCCCGCTGCTGATGCCCCAGGCGCTTCTCCGGGAAAGGCCGCACCGATCCTTGCTGTTAGGCCACGGGGGAGGCGACATGGAAAAAGTTGCCTCTCTGTGGAGGAGGCGACCGAAGCGGTTTCCCCCTTACACCCCCACACCACCCCCCACACAAGACACACAGAGAAACAAGGGGTATGGGGAGAAGGCAGGAACGGGGTACTGATTGTGGATGATTGAATGGCGGTGCTGGCTCGAAGGGCCGAATGGCCTACTCCTGCATCTATTGTCTATGTATCTGTGTATATGTATCTATGTACGTTATGCAGACTCAGTGCTGGAGGTATATTCAGAAAGATTGTGGCTTGGGGATTTTGGAGCAAGAGAATCAACAAACAGAATGACAGCATAATTTAAGAGCGGAATCTAAAGAATTAAATAATATAATCCTATCACTGAAAAATAATTAATATGTTTCATTTTGGGAAACCGGAATATACATTGTAACAAACAATATGAACTCGAAATGGGTCACATATGGATATTCAAAACATGAGACACTAGATAATAAGTAAGCAACAACTTTGTCACGTTAAAACATAAAAAACAAATGATGAAAAAGTGATCCTATTCAAGCACCTTCCGTGCACTGCCACTGTTGTCATACCTTCCTCTAGCTTTTTGTATAATATTCGCTCTCAAGTGCCAATTAACCAGCTCACTGTAGTGTAAGACATGCTCTCATTTACTATTCCAGGAATAAATTAATCGTAGTCCTCATGCTGGTTTGTTCAGAAAGCTGACTGTCTGCATCACTCATTGGTGAAGTGGTAGAATATACGCTTTCCCTGCCACTGGTCTTGCTCTTACTAATTTTTAACCAACCACTCGTGCCACTTGAGTGCAGGGGTGGCAGTGGAACTATTCAGCTGGATCTCCTTCATTGCAGGACATTGCATGGCCAAGGAAGAAATTATCCAATTTTGCCCAAATGCTATTTTTGGGCAAAAAATTATAAGGACTAATTCCAGCGGATTAAATAAAGGTAAATAATTAAGGTTAAAAATAGAGGCTTGCCATTCATTTGTCTGATATTCCTTTTCCCGTTTTCCATTAAGAACCCTACCTTGTGGGAGTTGGGTCCTCAGACAGCTTTCGGTACTTATCCTTCACTGCATTCATCTCATTATTCTGACCTCCCACAAGTTACAAGGTCATTTAACATGGAAACAAGGATCTGTTAATACTGATTTACAAAAAAAAGGACGCAAAGTGCTGAAGTAACTCAACGGGTCAGGCAGCATCTCTGGAGAATATGAATAGGTGATGTTTCGATTCTTCAGACCCTTCTTCAGACTGATTGCGGGGGTGGGGGCGGGAGGCGGGGGGTGGCGGGTGGAAGAGAGGAGGGGCAGAATGACGACTGGAAGTAATAGGTTGAAACAGATGAGGAGAGTTTTTTGATAGGCAGATAGTTGGGTAAAGGCCAGAGATGAAAAGACAGAAGGTATGAGACAAAAGGATTGAAGAGTTGTGGATGTGAAGCTGGAGGATGGAATGCAGATGGAAGGGGAGGGGGAGGGTGGAAATAGGTGGGTGTCCAGGTGGGGCACACAGGGGGGGGGAGGTGTGGCGTATATGGGGGAGGAAGAAAGGAGAGTGCAGAGTTAAAATTGAAGAATTCAATGTTCATACAATTGGTTATTGACTGATATCTGTAGCTACTATTCACCAGTGAACAATGAATCAGTGTTTTTGTTGTGCTTTCTGTGACCACCCAGTTAAGGAGATACAAAGTTGGTCAATACTTAGATAGCAGACTACCTAGGATTACCAGGTGCTGTGAGCTTGCTGCCTGAGGGAAACAAAGAATCCAGCCAGCAGACGGAATTGAATAAGAATCTCAGCCACGTTGCATATGCCAAAGAAACTGTAGCATCATTGCTAGTTTTCCAAAAAACTGGGTCAAACTTGCAACTCAGTCTTTACTTTCAAGGTTGTGCCTTTGCACCTGCTGAGTGATATTAGAAGCTTTCCGTGTAAAGTTGGATTCTGTCATTTATATTTTCTTGACTTTGGCGGAAAGCTAAGTGCAATAGTCTGCTGATTTCAGCGCTGATTAGTGCTTCCAGATCAGTGTATTCCTCCTGAGTCAGGAATCAATCCTCAATATTTAATTACATTTAACACTTTTAATCAAACAGGATGCATGTTCAACATAAACACATTTTAACAGATGGTTCACTGTTCTGTGGAACACAGAATTCAATCAAAGCATATCAAGATGCTTCTACTAATAAAGCAGAACTGCTTTGCCAAGCACATGATCTGAGATATAAACCGATTTAAAATGTATCATACTTCAAAAGTGTAAAAATATAGAAGACAATTTATATGTTGAGGAGAGGGGGCTGTAATTAACCCATTTTATGGACAAAATGGAAAACAAACAAGCTGAACGTTCTGATAACAGTGGATTTCTTCATTCAGTAAGATGCCCTCCCCGTAACAGTGGAACTGGTAAATGGGTAGACGTTCCCTGCTGAGAAGGGCCTAATTACAGTATATGTGTATTGTCAAAAAGACTTCCAACATGTTATCACGTAGCCCAGTTAAAATGGGTGATAAGCAGTCTGTTAGAAAATCTTTTATTTATTTGTATTATCTTATGTTGGCATTTAATTTGAATTCAGTAATTGGACACGGTCCCTTCCTATCCTTGGAAGATAAGGACAGAAGGATTCATAGAAGGCCTGTGTGCTGGAGGTGGTCCCTGATACAGTCTTCAAGAGAAAATTATGCTTGTGATGAAAGGAGGAGTAGACTCACAGTAAATCAGTCAGATGACAAAAAGAAGCTAGTAAATGCTCGGGAAATGAATTCAGATCATTGGAGAGAGGATTGGAAGCGTGGAAAAGCCAACTAATGGAAAAGGCAATTTCAGAACAGATGAGTTTATGTAAATATTGACAACTCAGGAAAGCAAAGTATAGATACAAGAATTAGTGTGTGAGGAGAATACAGGTTGTTGCGGTTAAATCATGGGATACTCAGCCAGTGGGATAGTAGAGATGCGAGTGTGGAATTCTTCTGTGCAAAAATAAATGGTGGCAGTGTGGGTGGAAAATGGTGTCGAGGGTGATTGACGTAGGGACCATTCCAAGTAATGGATCTCGTCATGATCAAATGGCTGAGCAGACTCGATGGGCCAAATAGCCAGTTCTTCGCCTATGTCTATGTCTTATGATCTGTTACTGGACAGCAGATACAACTGGGTTGTGAATATTCCTCAGCAATTCTCATGAAGAGCCTGGAGAGAGATCTGGGACATGAGAGTACTTGGATGAACTGGATCAGGGAGGACTAGAAAAATACAAGTCGGTAATGTGAACAGTAACTGCAACCAGCAGTACTAGGACAATATAAGTACGTCTATAAGATTAAGCTGATTTTGTATCATTATGACCATTTGAAAATGTAAAGTAATTCTATTTTACAATTATATATATAATATATATATATATATCAGCAGGCAATTTTAATAATTTGTCAGGTCATCGGTTCCTGATAGTTCTGGTCTTGTTTCAGGGACTGCCTTTTTCTCTACTAATTAATACAGCTTCTCACAGAGAGTTATCGTTTTGTGCACGTGTAGGGATTTCCACTATGTGACGCATCTTGGGGCTTCTGACATAATTGCTGACTGTGCGTCATACTAAGGTTTTGCTCGTGGTTTCTTTCTTCCCCAACATTCTTCACATCAGCTCCCCTGAGAACTGAGGTTTCTGGCTTGTGTTGTAAGCTACCTGTAAGGCATTCCACCACCAAGTTCAATTGTTCTTTCTTACTTCACCACAAAAGAATTGTGGGCATACCCACTCTGCAATTTTACCGAGAGTGTGCACCTTTTGTAGCATGTAAATTAGATGCAAAAGCTAAACTGACTGTGAAGCAGAATGAGTCTAAATAGACAATAGACAATAGGTGCAGGAGCAGGCCATTCGGCCCTTCAAGCTAGCACCGCCGTTTACTGTGATCATGGCTGATCATTGACATTCAGTACCCCGTTCCTGCCTTCTCACCATGTCCCCAGACTCCGCTATCTTTAAGAGCTCTATCTAACTCTCTCTTAAAAGCCTCCACTGCCTGAGGCAGTGAATTCCACAGATTCACAACTCTCTGGGTGAAAATGTTTTCCCTCATCTCCGTTCTAAATGGCCAACCCATTATTCTTAAACTCTGGCCCCTGGTTCTGGATTCCCCCAACATCGGGAACATGTTTCCTGCCTCTAGCGTGTCCAATCCCTTAATAATCTTATATGTTTCAATAATATCCCCTCTTATCCTTCTAAATTCCAGAGTATACAAGTCCAGCCGCTGCATTCTATCAACATAAGACAGTCCCGCCATCCCGGGAATTAACCTCATGAACCTACGCTGCACTCCCTCAATAGCACGAATGTCCTTCCTCAAATTTGGAGACCAAATCTGCACACAATACTCCAGGTGTGGTCTCACTAGGGTCCTGTATAACTGCAGAAGGACCTCTTTGCTCCTATACTCAACTCCTCTTGTTATGAAGGCCAACATGCCAATAGCTTTCTTCACAGCCTGCTGTACCCCTCTTCCAGTGAGTCTCACTCTTGCTTGGGGAGAGCCCTGTTGTTGGAGTGAGCTTTCATTTAGATTATAGCTTCAGAGCAACCTGAATAAAACAGCATCACACCCACATTACCAGGACAATTCTAATCTTCTCTCTCAAGCATTTCTACCTATTATGAACCCTAATTCTCAGGGTTTATGTACATTTTCTGCTTTGTAAATAAGCAGCATTTAAAAAAATGATAATTGTATGCCCAGTGAAAGGCTGAAACCTAAGCGAGTTTTGTACTGCTGCTTGCAGTTACTTTCTTCTGTGCATGTTACCACTTTTATTTTTCTAGTCCTCCCTGATCCAGTTCATCCAAGTACTCTCATGTCCCAGATCTATCTCCGAGCTCTTCATGAGCAATGCTGAACAATCTTCACAGTATTCAACCCCGGTTGTATTTGCTGTCCAATAACATGGAAACTACAGCAGAAGGAAAGGCCATTGCACCCAAAACGCTGTTCCGTTCAAGACAATTCACATAGGTTTTCTCCCACACTTGGCAGCTAACACCATTAAATACTCCTCCACTCTTTTCTTCTTAGTGCACGTGTACTCTTCACCCCTCGTATTTCATAAGATCGTAAGACATAAGCGGAACTGGCCATTCGGCCCATCGAGACTATTCAGCCATGGCTGATCAATTTTTCCCTCTCAACCCCATTCTCCTGCCTTCTCACCGTAAATGTTGACACTCTTACTAATCAAGAACCTATCAATCTCTACTTAAAAATTACCAAATTGCCGTGGGTGGCAATGAATTGTACAGATTCATCACCCTCTGCCTAAAGAAATTCCTCCACAATTTCTCATGGTGGTGTTCCATATTCTAACCATTCTCTGTATTTTAAAAAATGTTTGAATTTATCATTGGTTTTATCAATAACTATCTTATGCTTTACGAGATTTACGAGGATGCTGCCAGAACTAGAGGGTGTGAGCTATAGGGAGAGGTTGAGTAGGCTGGGTCTCTATTCCATTTAGTGCAGGAGGATGAGGGGATATCTTATAGAGGTGTACAAAATCATGAGAGGAATAGATCAGGTAAATGCACAGAGTAGAGGAATTGAGGACCAGAGGCCATAGGTTCAAGGTGAAGGGGAAAAGATTTAATAGGAATCCGAGGGCGTAACCTTTTCACATAATGAGTGGTGGGTGTATGGAACAAGCTGCCAGAGGAGGTAGTTAAGGCTGGGACTATCCCATTGTTTAAGAGACAGTTAGACAGGTACATGGATAGGACAGGTTTGGAAGGTTATGGACCAAGCGCAGGAAAGCGGAACTAGCGTAGTTGGGACATTAGACAATAGACAATAGGTGCAGGAGTAGGCCTTTCAGCTCTTCGAGCCAGCACCGCCATTCACTGTCATCATGGCCGGTGTGGGCAAGTTGGGCTGAAGGATCTGTTTCCAAACTGTATAATTCTATGACTCTATGCCACTGTGCTTACATACAGTGCATTCAGAAAGTATTCAGACCCCTTCACTTTTTCCACATTTTGTTACGTTACAGCCTTATTATAAAATGGATTACATTCTTTTTTTTTAATCATCAATCTACACACAATACCCCAGAATGATGCAGCAAAAACAGGTATTTAGAATTTTTTGCAAAGTAATTAAAAAGAAATAACTGAAATATCACATTTATATAAGTATTCAGACCCTTTGCTATGATAATCAAAATTGAGCTTAGGTTCATCCTGTTTCCATTGATTATCCTTGAGATGTTTCTACAACTTGATTGGAGTCCACCATTGGTAAATTAAATTGATTGGACATGATTTGGAAAGGCACACACCTGTCTATATAAGGTCCCACAGTTGACAGTGCATGTCGGAGCAAAAACTCAGCCATGAAGATGAAGGAATTGACTGTAGACCTTCGAGACAGGATTGTGTCGAGACACAGATCTGGGGAAAGGTATAAAACAATTTCCGCAGCATTGCAGGTCCCGAAGAGCACAGTGGCCTCCGTCATTCTTAAATGGAAGAACTTTGGAACCATCAGGACTCTTCATAGCACTGGCCGCCTGGCCAAACTGAGCAATCGGGGGAGAAGAGCCTTGGTCAGGGAGGTGACCAAGAACCACTGACAGAGCTCCAGTGGTCCTCTGTGGAGATGGGAGAAACTTCCAGAAGGACAACTATATCTGCAGCACTCCACCAATCAGCCCTTTATGGTAGAGTGGTCAGACGGAAGCCACTCCTCAGTAAAAGGCACATGACAGCCCGCTTGGAGTTTGCCAAAAGGCACCTAAAGGACTATCAGACCATGAGAAACAAAATTCTCTGGTCTGATGAAACTAAGATTGAACATTTTGGCCTGAATGGCAAGCGTCATGTCTGGTGGACCGCTCATCACCTGGACATTACCATACCTACGGTGAAGCATGGTGGTGGCAGCATCATGCTGTGGGGATATCTTTCAATGGCAGGAACTGGGAGACTAGTCAGGATCGAGGGAAAGATGAACGGAGCAAAGTACAGAGAGATCCTTGATGAAAACCTGCACCAGAGAGTTCTGGACCTCAGACTGAGGCGGAGGTTCGCCTTCCAACAGGACAACGACCCCAAGCACACATCCAAGACAATGTAGGAGCGGCTTTGTGACAAGTCTGTGAATGTCCTTGAGTGGCCCAGCCAGAGCCCGGAATTGAACCCGATCGAACATCTCTGGAGGGACCTGAAAATACCTGTGCATCGATGCTCCCCATCCAATCTGACAGACCTTGAGAGGATCTGCAGAGAAGAATGGGAGAAATTACCCAAATACAGGTGTGCCAAGCTTGTAGCGTCATACCCAAGTAGACTTGAGGCTGTAATCACTGCCAACGGTGCCTCAACAAAGTACTGAGTAAAGGGTCTGAATACTTATGTAAATGTGATATTTCAGTTATTTCTTTTTAATTGCTTTGTAAAAAATTCTAAACATCTGCTTTCACTTTTTTATTATGGGGTATTGTGTGTAGATTGATGATAAAAAAATTGAATTTAATCCATTTTAGAATAAGGCTGTAACGTAACAAAATGTGGAAAAAGTGAAGGGGTCTGAATACTTTCTGAATGCACTGTAACTTAGGTTTTTCCTCTCTGAGAGCTGGTGTTTTTCTCACTCAGATTCTGATAAACCTGCATAACAACTGATTAAACATCGAGAGCAAAGAGCCTTAGCTTTGGAGTCTCTCTTGATTCGTAAATATTCTGGTAACATCCACATGAACCTATCGTTACCTCGCACTGCCTCTATATTCCTTTCAAAATATACAATAGAAATCTGCTGGGGTATAAAATTGAAGCCTTTCCTGAAGCTCAACCTGATCTCGACCAGGACACAGAACCCAAGCCAGAGTATTTCTAGTATTTTCAAGACTCAACCTGACCTTGCCTGGCACTCCTCTAAATATCACATCGTTAAAGGTGCTTTTTACATGGCGGTCACATTATGAAATCACAGTATATCAAGCCGTTTTCCATTAGCTCTGAAAATTAGTTCCATTCTATTGCCTACAATGCACCATTTGGTTGAGGGAAAGAATATTTGAAGATCAAGATCTCAGTTCTGGTAAAATGTTCAAGGTCTGCTGAGTGGCAGAGATCCCTACCTCTACTGTGCTGCTGACAATTGGCCTATCATTCCAATTTGCGTTTGGCATCTCGTAGCAATGAAGGCCACGGACAGATAGGTTCACGTGGGAGTGGGAAGGAGTGCGAAAGTGCATCTTGTGCCTCCACGGATGTTGCTTGACCCACTGTGATGTTTCAGCAGTCTGTTTCTTTTCAAGATCCTAGTATTTGCCATCACTTTTGTTTCTACTAACAACGTAGTCTGCTTTTCAAATCTCTTGTGGAAATGAATCCCTGGACTAGCTAACTCATTTATAGCCATTTAACCTGTATTATTATGTTATGCTTATTGAGGTGGATTATTATATTTGTTATTTTGTTCAATAAAGCATTTTTCATGTAAAAATAGGTGATTCATGTTGCAGCTAATCACTGAGCAATTTGCATATGACCTAATCTTGATGACATTGGTTCATCTCCCTCTCCAAACAAAACAAGAATGCCTGCAAAACAAATGTGCTGGAGTAACTCAACAGATCAGGCAGCAGCTCTTGAAAACAGATGAGGTTTAAATTTATGTTTAGGTTTATTATTATCACGTATGGCAAGGTAAAGTGAAAAGCATTTTTTGCATGCTATCCAATCAGATCAGATAATTTGCAGATGAAACTAAAGTGGGTGGTATTGTAAATAGTGAAGATTGTTGTCAAAAATTGCAGCAGGATCTTGCAGGTGGGCTGAGGAATGGCTGATGGAGTTTAATGTTGAGAAGTGCAAGGTGTTGCATTTTGGGATGTCTAACCAGGGTAGGGCCTACAGAGTGAATGGCAGTGCTCTGGGGAGTGTTGTAGAGCAGATAAATCTAGAAGGCCAGGTACACTGTTCCTTGAAAGTGGCATCACAGATAGATAGGGTGGTCAAGAAGGCTTTCGGCAAATTGGCCTTCATCAGTCAGAATTTTGAATATCGAAGTTGGGAGGTCATGCTACAGTTGTACAAAACATTGATGAGGCCACTTTTAGAGTATTGTGTTCAGTTTTGGTGACCCTGTTACAGGAAAGATGTTGTTAAGCTGGAAATAGTGCAGAGTAGATATACAAGGATGCTGCCAAAACTCAAGGGAGAGGTTGAGCAGGCCTCAAGGGAAAGGTTAAGTAGGCTAGGACTTTATTCCTTGGAGCACAGGAGAATAAAGGGTAATCTTATAGAGGTGTATAATATCATCAGAGGAATAGATAGAGTACATGCACAGAGTCTTGTTACCTGAGTTGGGGAATCAAGAATCAGAGGACATAGATTTAAGGTAAGGGGCAAAATCTATATAGCTACAAGTCTCATCTTGACCACTTCCTGTCTGCGCTCTATATTGATTTTTTTTAAAAAGGCTACCATATATCGCTATGATTTTTGGCCATCTTACAGTCCTCCTCCACTGAGGCAGCCCACAGGGTTTTTCCGATCGATGAAAAAAAAAAGTTATGAATGTTTTAAAAATCTTGAGATCAGCTGATTCGTCCTCTCGCCTGTCAATCACCATGATGAAGGTAACGCAGGGGGTGCAGGACTATAAAACCCCGGATGCCTGGATGTGAGTCAGTCACTCTGGAAGATCGCGAGGGAGAGGCCACAACTCTGATTCTGCTGTGAGTCTACTGAACTATGAGTCTACTGAACTGTGAGTCTACCGAACTGTGAGTCTACCCCTTATGTGGTTTATGTGGTTATGTGCTTTATGTGGTTATGTGCTTTATGTGGTTATGTGCTTTATGTGGTTAACCCTTCATGTGCTGCAATAAATGATTTGTTAGCCTGCAAGGTGCTTGCAATGAATGATGATTTGTTAACCCTTAATGTGCTTGCAATAAATGATTTGTTAGCCAGCAATGTGCTTGCAATAGATGATGATTTGTTAACCCTTAATGTTTGTTAGCCAGTAATGTGCTTGTAAAGAATGATGATTTGTGAACCCTTAATGTGCTTGCAATAAATGATTTATTAGCCCTTAATGAAATGAAATTAGTTGTTTGGCCTGCCCTGTGCTTTTGCTTTTTGCTTTGCCTTTGCTTTGCTTGAGTTTACCTGAAATTAAAGCAAATGTATTGTATTGTTGGCTGGCCCCGCCTGCCCTGTGAGTTTGCTTTTGTTTTGCCTTTGCTTTGCTTGAACTCACCTGAAATGAAAGCAAATGGATTGTATTGTTGGCTGGACCCGCCTGCCCTCTGCTTTTGCTTTTGCTTTGCTTTTGCTTTGCATGACCTCACCTGAAATGAAAGCAAATGGATTGTATTGTTGGCTGGACCCGCCTGCCCTCTGCTTTTGCTTTTGCTTTGCTTTTGCTTTGCTCGATCTCACCTGAAATGAAAGCAAATGGATTATTTTGTTGGCTGGACCCGCCTGCCCTGTGCTAGACTTGACTTGAAATGGATTGACTTGACATGAAATGGATTGAAATGGATTGTTGCCTTTGCACTCACTGTGCTTGACTTGACCCACAACACCCATGATAGTGCTCCAGAACTCTTCCCCCCCCCCCCCCCCTCCCCCCTCCATTGGCCACTAATATTGGAATTGGTGGAGAGGTGGAATATTGCGTTGGGGGACTAGCCCTCCCATTTGAACCTGGGACCCAACTTAGTCTAGTATTTATTAAGAACCTGGGGGCAACATTTCTACACAAAGGGTGATAGGTATATAGAATTAGCTGCCGGAGGAGGTAGTTGAGGCAGGTATTAACAATCTTTCATAAACATTTGGACTGGTACATGGATGGGATAAGTTTAGAGTGATACTGGCCAAATGCAGGCAAGTGAGACTAATGTAGATGGGGCATGTTGGTCAACAAGGGGAAGTTGGGTCGAAGGGCCTGTATGACCCTATGACTAACATGGATAAGTGACATTTTGGGTTGGGTTTTTACTGATTGTAGTGGGGAAGCTAGAAAGCTGGAAGTGAGAAGGGTCAGGACAAGGCATGGTGAGTGATAGGTGGATGCAGGTGAGTGCAATTCTGATAGGTAGATGGTTGGACAAAGGCCAGAGATGAGAAGACACAAAGTGTGAGTTGAGGACAGAAGCATTACAAATTCTGACGCTAGCGGAAGGAATATGGGTGAAAGGGGAGGCAATGGGAAGAAATATCTGCAAAATGTTTTCTGATTTAAGATAATACTGTCTTCGATAGAATGTCCTCAGAATGAAGCACAGGGCCATTTGTTCATAATTGTACTTCATTATCTAAACAAGCACCTTGGTCACATATGAAACCGTGTCTGATGTCTCTTAAAAATCACTTTTGTCCTGATATGGAGAAGGACACAGAGGATAATGAGAGAATGGATATTGGTGATGACATAGGAAGAATGCAACTGCTTGTATCTTCACCTTAGCTCCATCTATTGCATTTGAATTTTTGATTGTATTTATGTATAATATAATCTGATCTGATTAGATAGCATGCAAGTAAAAACTTTTTGGCTTTACCGTGGCATACATGATAATTATATACCGAAATCTAAATTTAAACCTCAGAAACACACCAAAATGTTCTGTAGAACAGATAATACCACATCAATCTTTCAATACTTTCCCCCAAGCTACTGCACAACATGGCACCTTAAAAAGGCAGAAGGTCAGGCATGCTTTTGGTGGTCCAGGTATTTAAATATGATTGATAACGTGCAGATTGACTTTAACTGTGTGCACAGTATTTTCATAAATTTGTTTCACTGCGTACAGGCTGGCTAGACAAAGATCCAATGGAGAATTCCTGATGCTGGTATCTTGAGCAAAATACAACACAGTGGGCCAAACAGCATCTGATGAGGGAATAATAGATGACGTTTCGGATCAGAACCCTTCTTCAGGCTGATTGTGGCGGGGAGAAAGCTGGAAAAGAAATGTGTTATGGGATAACGCCTGGCGAGTGACGATTGGATAGCAGTGAGGGGGTTAGATTGGCAGATGTATGGAGTATGTAGCAAAGACCAGAGATGAAAAGACTCGGGGATGTCAGTTAAGGAGAGAGGTGGATTGAAATGGAAAGCCAGAGGGGGAGATGGAAGAGGTGGAAGGGGATAGGAGTGGAGGGGATTGGGGAAGAGGGGTGGGATAGAGGGAGAAATGGGCACACACTAGGATGTGGGGGGGGGGGAGGGCGCTAAGGAAGTGAGAGTGGGTAGCGGTGGGAGTGCAGCGTAGGTTCACAAGGTTAATTCCCGGGATGGTGGAACTGTCATATGCTGAGAGAATGGAGCAGCTGGGCTTCTATTGAAGTTTGAGAGATCTTATTGTAACATATAAGGTAATTAAGGGTTTGGACACGCTAGAGGCAGGAAACATGTTTCTGATGTTGGGGGAGTCCAGAACCAGGGGCTACAGTTTAAGAATAAGGGGTAAGCCATTTAGAATGGAGATGAGGAAACACTATTTCACACAGAGAGTTGTGAGTCTGTGTAATTCTCTGCCTCAGAGGGCGGTGGAGGCCGGTTCTCTGGATACTTTCAAGAGCTAGATAGGGCTCTTAAAGATAACGGAGTCAGGGGATATGGGGAGAAGGCAGGAATGCAGTACTGATTGTGGATGATCAGCCATGATCACATTGAATGGCGGTGCTGGCTCGAAGGGCCGAATGGACTACTCCTGCACCTGTTGTCTATCATCTATTGTCTATTGTATTATTTCACATTGGAAAATTCAATGTCATTCTGTTGAGTTGTAAGCTGCCCAAGCGGGAGATAAGGTGCAGTCTGGGCTGATTCTCATATACATCAGATAATTACTCGTGATATCCTCCACACACATAATGGTTATAGGTCCTATGAATAAAATAATAGATTTTTCTGAGTCAGGGGTTGTGGTGCAGGTAGGAGAGTGTGGTGGGACAGAGATTGGATCACATCTCTCAAAAGATAATTAGCTGTTATTCATCAGGTGTGAATCAGAATAAACTTTTAAGCTGATGAAAGTGATTGTATTTTTTCCCTTCTTAATCCAGATCAGATAAACTTGCTTGCTCTTCTATTTGTTTATTAGGGACCTGGGTTCATGGGTTCAATCATGGCAAAGGTAATCTGAAGTGTCTAAACCAGTTAACTCATGGGGTTTATCGTTATTTGTGCCTGAGTTTACAGCAAGCCCAGGGATTTCAATCTTTCTTCTCCCTGATGACATGAACTTGAAATGTTAACACCTACAGCCTCGGTTCAAATAACAAGTTACAACCAGTTAGCTTTTGAGAGAAAAATATGCTGAGATGTAACAAAGTAATGTCACATATTTAATTTTTATAATTTGAAATCGCACTGTACACAACATTTTTTAAACGGAGCAATTTAATTCAATTTTAATTTATATTTTTCAGGGAACAACAGAGTTGCAGAAGCAATGAATTTGAATGATCGCTAAAACACTAAAAGGCTTTCATAAATAAAAAACAGAAAATGCTGGAAAGGATCAACAGGTCAGACAGCATATGTGGAGAAAGAAACAGGGACGTGTCAGGTGAAGAAAGAGTGAGATAGAAGGTTATTTTCGTTTTTTTTTTAAAGCTGGATGTGTGGAACAAAGAGAATATTTGTGAGGGGCAAAATGCTTGCTTGTGAAGCTGCTGCAGTCAAACAGCTTGATCATATTATTTGCCTTTTCTTCGTTGGAGGATGTAAATCATATAGTAGCAAGGCCCTGTATGACTGCATCTCAGCAAGAATCAGGAGAGAGAAGAGTAAATAGAGTAAATAGAGTCATAGAGTTATAGAGTGATACAGTGTGGAAACAGGCCCTTTGGCCCAACTTGCGCACACCGGCCAACACATCCCTGCTACACTAGTCCCACCTGCCTGCGTTTGGTCCATATCCCTCCAAACCTGTCCTATCCATGTACCTGTCTAACTGTTTCTTAAATGTTGGAATAGTCCCTGCCTCAACTACCTTCTCTGGCAGGTTGTTCCATACACCCACCACCCTTTGTGTGAAATAAGGAAAGAAGGAAAATAATGATGTTCAGATTTTCTCAACAGCATCATAGTCCAAAAATAGCTAATACTGAAAACATAAGCTCATGCATCTTGCTATAGTCTATTTATAAGGAACTGTATTGGTTTACAAAGCCAACTTCTGTTGATGTTTGCTCACTGATTTCATTACATGTGAATCTCTTTGGGATTCACTCAAATTCATACTGCACAATCCAGCCCTGGACCTCTGTTATGATTGCTGCCAGTGTTGTTGAGAAAGCAGCTGACAGGAGTCATGTTTAAACTAATGATATTAATTTTTCCTTCCTCTGAGACAGGTCAACAGTATATAGCTCAGCATTCCTTCTAGTAGCCCTGCTAAGATCTGCAGAACCTTGATTTCAATAACGTCAGGTGAGCTTAAGTGACAGGCAGCTCTGGGATGCAAACTGGTTACCATCTGGTTTGGCGGCAGGTATACTACGGGCTGCTCTGCAGGACTACCAACTGTGCATTATCTATGCTTATATTTAATTTTGTAGGTGGAATCTAATAGCAGAATCTTTAGTTTCATTAGTTGAGAAATTTAAAAAATGCAAACAAAATATTGAATGTTAAAAATATCAAAACATTTTCTTCCTGAATCTTAAGTATGTGAACAGTTCAGCTTTAAGTGAATCCCTTTGGTCATTACATGCAAATGTGTTGTGAATTTATCTTTACAAAATGCATTCAGAATACCACCACGTGGACTAGCAAAATGACTGACTTCCCTATATTAGAATTCAACAATACTTAAAGTCACATTTAAGAAATTAATTTATCAGCTAATCTTTCCACAATGGGGAAAAATGAGCCAGAGTGCAGGAAATGTTTGAGTTGAATTCCCAGTTTATTTTGCATGCGCTGAATTGAACCAAGAACCTGATGGGGTAGTACAATAATATAATGGCCTAAATCTGTTCCCATAATTTACGAACATGAATTTATGAATTACCCTTTAACTGGATTAGGGACTAAAATAAAGCAATTGATTACTAACCTGTGATCACTTATGGGAATCTACTAGTGCAAATACTGGATGCTGAATTTTATTTTATGTCCCTTGGAGAAAACAATCTCACTTTGCTTCACTTTAAAAAATAAATTGCGTTTGTATAGTTTTTCCTCATGATAACCCAAAATACTACAACTGGTGAAGCACATTGAAGGCTATCTCTATTACTGTAGGGTTACCAAGTAGTGCAACAGTTATTGTTGCTGCAGGGATCTAGATTTGTTCCTGGCCTCAACTGTTGTGTATAGTTTCCATATACTTCCTGTCACAGCATGGGTTCCCACAAGGTGTTCCATCTTCCTCCCTCCCACTTCCCAAAGATGTGCTTGTAGGTTAATCGGTTACTGTAAGTTACCCTTTCAGTGGAGATAAGTGGCAAAATAATGAAAGGGAGGCTGATGGACATTTCAGGGAGCATATGTTGCAGGATGTTAGGGGAATGGGACTGATGGGATTGCTTTATAGACAATTGTGGAGTAGGCCATTTGAACCTTCGAGCCATTCAATGTGATCATGGCTGATCATCCACAACCAGTACCCCGTTCCTGCCTTCTCCCCATATCCCCTGACTCCTCTATCTTTAAGAGCCCTAACAAGCTCACTCTTGAAAGTATCCAGAGACTGGCCTCCACCACCTTCTGAGGCAGATAATCACACAGACTCACAACTCTCTGTGTGAAAAAGTGTTTCCACATATCCGTTCTAAATTACCCTTTATTCTTAAACTGGTTCTGGACTCCCCCAACATCGGGAACATGTTTCCTGCCTCTAGCGTGTCCAAACCCTTAATAATCTTACATATTTCAATAAGATACCCTCTCATCCTTTCAAATTCCAGAGTATACAAGCCCAGCCGCTCCATTCCCTCAGCATATGACAGTCCCGCAATCCCGGGAATTAACCTTGTGAACCTATGCTGAGTTCCCTCAATAGCAAGAATGTCCTTCCTCAAATTAGGGGACCAAAACTGCACACAATACTGCAGGTGTGGTCTCACTAGGGCCCTACACAACTGCAGAAGGACCGCTTTGCTCCTATACTCAACTCCTCTTGTATGAAGGCCAACATGCCATTCGCTTTCTTCACTGCCTACTGTACCTGCATGCTTATTTTCATTGACTGATGGACAAGGACCCACAGATCCCGTTGTACTTCCCCTTCCCCAACTTGACACCATTTAGATAATAATCTGCCTTCCTGTTTTTGCTACCAAAGTGGATAACCTCACATTTATCTACATTAAACTGCATCTACCAGGCATCTGCCCACTCACCCACCCTGTCCAAGTCACCCTGCGCTCTCATAGCATCCTCCTCACAGTTCACACTGCCACCTAGCTTTGTGTAATCTGCAAATTTGCTAATGTTACTTTGAATCCCTTCATCTAAATCATTGATGTATATTGTAAATAGCTGCGGTCCCTGCACCGAATCTTGCGGTGCCCCACTAGTCATTGCCTGCCTTTCTTGGGAGCTAGGCCAAATGTCCTGCTTCTGTAATATATAACGGTCAGGTTCACCTGTTATGTATAACACTGAGGTATCAATGTTCGTATGGAGCGATTTCTAGGAATTTAGTTTGGTCTGCTCTCCTGACAACATCACCCAGATCCCAACTTCCTCCTAACCCGACACTTACACGCTCACTGCCACTGTCATTTGGTCCTCTTCATTTGCAATGTAGCATTTGTCCAAGCACACATCTATCTCCATTCCATACTACTTGGAGTCAGAGAGTTATAAAGGCACAGAACAGGACATTCGGCCTGTCTTGTCCATGCCGACTAAGATGCCAATCTGAGCAGGTCCAACTTGCCTGCTTTTGACCCATATCCCTCCAAATATATACTATACATGTATCTGTCCAAATGTCCTTTAAATGTTGTTGTTGTACATGCCTCAACCATGTACTCTGGCAGTTTGTTCCATATAACACCTCCCTCTGTGAAGAAGTTGCTTCTCAGGTCCTTATTAAATCTTTCCCATCTCCCTTAAACCTATGCTCAGCAAAATCAATAACCCCACTCTCACCATCGACGGCACCACTGTCTCCCCATCTCCCCAGGCCCGCAACCTTGGCGTGATCTTTGATTCCACCCTCTCCCTTGAGCCTCACATCCGCCATGTCATTAAAACCTCCTTCTTTCATCTCCGCAACATCGCCAAACTCAGACCCTCTCTCACACCGCCTGCTGCTGAAAGACTCATCCATGCCTTCATCTCCTCCCGACTGGACTATTGCAACTCACTTCTCCTTGGCATCAGCTCCACCTACATCAACCGACTCCAACTGGTCCAGAACGCAGCCGCCCGACTCATCACCCACACCAAGTCCTGGCATCACATCACTCCAGTCCTCAAAAAACTTCACTGGCTTCCCATCTCCCACCGGATCACCTACAAAATCCTGGTCCTCACCTACAAAGCTCTCCACCATCTGGCCCCCCCATATCTCACTGACCTCCTCTCCCCCTACCAACCCTCACGGTCCCTCAGATCCACATCAGCCGGTCTCCTCTCCATCCACAAGTCCAACCTCCGCAGTTTTGGGAACAGAGCCTTCTCCAGGGCAGCTCCCAGGCTCTGGAACTCCCTCCCCCAACTGATCCGCAATTCCGTGTCCCTCACCATCTTCCAGTCCCGTCTCAAGACCCATCTCTTCACCTCTGCCTATCCTTAGCCCCACGTCCCCGTCCCTTTTCATCTGTGCATTAATTGCCTCATACTGTGTTTTGTATTGAATTCTGTCTTTACTTTGTGTACTAGTCATGTCTCTACTATTTATTTCATTCCCCTTACATGTTTTTCCTCTACATGCTCAATTTTTGTAAGGTGTCCTTGAGACTCTTGAAAGGCGCCCATAAATAAAATTTATTATTATTATTATTATGTGCGTTCATCCTATTTATCATCCTCATGGTTTTATTCATTTCAGTCTCTTCTTCACTAAGGAATAAAGTCCTTCTCTCAGTCTCTCCTTTTATCTTCGTCCTTCGAAACCTGGCAACCTGCTCAGAAATCATTTCTGCTTAATGGCTTCTTTCCTATAATAGGGTACCCAGTTCACAATACACCAAGTGCAGCCTCACCAATGTCTTGTAAAACCGCAACATAACGTTTTAACTTCTGTACTCAATACTCTTATTGTATTTTTCTTTATCTTTTTTGTTATCCTGTCTTCTTTGATGCCACTTACAGACAACTATGTACTTGTAGTCTGAGATCTCTTTGCCCTATTACACTCTCTACTGCTCGCTATGAAAGTTCTACCCTGATTTGACTTCCCAAAATAGAACACCTCGCACTTATCTGAATTAAACTCAATTTGTATTCCTTGGCAATAGACAATAGGTGCAGGAGTAGGTCATTTGGCCCTTCGAGCCAGCACCGCCATTCAATGTGATCATGGCTGATCATCCCCAATCAGTACCCTGTTCCTGCCTTCTCCCCATACCCCCTGACTCCACTATTTTTAAGAGCCCTATCTAGCTCTCCCTTGAAAGCATCTAGAGTTACACAGCTGATCAAGATCCAGCTTTAATTCTTGGTTAATCCTTACTGTTTTTTTAGTGTCACCTGCAGATTTACCAATCATGCATTGTCATTCTCATCCAAATCGCTGCTATAGATACCAAACAACAATGGGCCCAGCACCGACCCCTGAGGCACACCACAAATCATTGGGCTTCAATCTGAAGAACAATTATCCACTACCAGCCTCTGTTTCCTACTGTCAAGCCAATTATGTACCCATTTAGCTAGCTCTCCCTAGAACCCATGCCATCTAATCTTTCAGAGTAGCCTACCTTGCAAAACCTTATTAAAAGTTTTACTGCTGACCATGTAGATTGGGTCCACCGCCCTGCCTAAATCGACCTTTGTTACTTCTTAATAATAATAATATATAATAATATATCTTTTATTGTCATTGCACGTCAGTGCAACGAGATTTAGTGTGCAGCTCCACTGATGTACAAGAAAGGTAAATAAATACAATACATAAATAAACAAGCTGAATTGATTGACGTGACCATCTGAGGGAGACTGTCCAAAGGGGGTGGGTGGGGGGGCAAAACTCAAACAAATTTGTAAGATTATTTTGCCACTAATACCTCCAATAACTTCCCTTCCCCTGATGATCCTGCTCTGAATATCATCTATATCCCTAGATATTATTCCATCCCTTGGGTTTTTATGGCATGCAGAGTTTCAACTCCTGAATCACTATACGCCCATCTCATTCACAAGGTAAAATGATTTCCTTCAGCAGCTCACCATCAGCTGAAAAGGGACATGTTGATGTGCCTCTTTATGTACTGAAGAATTTCTGTCTCTTCATTTTATTGCCATGCAAATTCTATATCTTGAAACCTACTCATCCACAGATAAATGTCAAGCAGTGCTTCTGTGCTCTTACTGGCAGCTGAGTGGGTGCTTGTGGTGACTGTGGTCTTTCAACTGGTTTTCTGCTGCAGTATCAGGTGTCACATGAAGTGGTAAATGTATTCCACCAACTAATCGTCAGGAAACCTCTCTGCTGTCAATTTAGACTGATCCTTGGGCAAAATAAAATCTTACTAGCTGTCAAACATTGAGTGAGGACTGTGGCTCCAAATAAAAAAGAAGTAGAATCCTAGAGTCACACAGCACGGGAACAGGATCCTTGGCTCAACATCAACCGTGCCGACTAAAATGCTCCATGTACACTAATCCCACCGGCAGCGCATTGGCCCATATCCCTCTAAATCTTTCCTATCCATATACCTGTCTAAACATATTTTAAATATTGTTATAGTACCTGCCTCTGGCAGCTCATTCTACATACCCACCACCCTCTGTGTGTAAACGTTGTCCTTCAGGTTCATATTAAATCTTTCCCCTGTCACTTAAACCTTTGTCACTTGGTTCTTGATTCCCCTGCTCTGGGAAAAAGACTGATTATGCTGAAGCGATTCACTGACTGATGAAGGCCAATGTTCCAAAAACCTCCTTGACCACCCTATCTGCCTGTGATGCCACTCTAAAGGATCGATATACCTGCACTCCTAGACCCCTCTGCTTTATAATACTCCCATGAGCCCACCATTCACTGTGATGGTCCTGCCCTAAATTGACTTCCCAAAATGTAAAACTTCACACTTATCTGCATTAAATTCCATTTACCATTCCTCAGCCCACCTGCCCAATTGATCAAGATCCTGCTGTAATTTTTGATAACCATCTTCGCTATCTATGATACCACCCACTTCAGTGTCAAGCAAGTAAATGATTTTGGGTGTTTCATTGAGTTACATTAACAACTTTCTCTGATTAATCTGAACTCAGTTTGAACGCTTGATGATTGAATGATGATTACCCAAGTACATTTATAGAGTCACAAGAGACTGCCGATGATGGAACCTTGAGCAATAAACAAACTGCTGTAGTAACTGACTGAGTCAGGCAGCATCTGTGGAGGATCAAGTGTGGAATCAGCTCTATGGAAAAAAAACTCCAATAAGAAAAACAAGGACTGATTCAAAAATAATAACAAGGAATATTTGGTACATTCACCCCATACAATCCTCCCACCTGTCCCATTAGGCAGTGCCTGTCTCATCTGTGAAAAAAACTGCAATTCCCACATTGGCCTCATCAATCAACTCAGAAGCAACAGAGTAGAATCAAGTAATCGTTGATGCGAAGGAACTCCCTGGGAAAAATGAGAAGCCAACAATGTCGCCACAGTTACCTTGTTATGTTGACTTAATTCAATAGATTAAGATCACAGTTATCATTGCCATTTGCACCATGATCCAATATACCATAGATTTCAGGCTCTCCTCTGCTCTCCTTCGCTCCATAGATGCTGCTGCACCCGCTGAGTTTCTCCAGCATTTTTGTGTACCTTCGATCTTCCAGCATCTGCAGTTCCTTCTTAAATACCATAGATTTCATTCCAGCTTTCACTTTCCTTGTTTCAGATAATTATTCTGTTTCTGCCATTTACACCTGGATGAAGATATTGCTGTTTAAAGAAGTACAGTGTGAAGGAACAAATAACTTTTAGTTTAGTTTTAGTTTAGTTTGGTTTTGATTATAATTTATAAGACTGTGCTCATTAGTATATGTGATTTACAATATCACCATTCTCATAATAATAAGCTTGCCTGAGGATTATTGTCATATGTAACTTGCAGGTTGTGACTGAGAGAAGATCTGAAATTATGGAACAAGATCAGAAGTCTACTTCCTCAATGGGTCTGTTGTAAAGGCAGGGAATAGCTGTCTGACACTCTGGGATAATTCAAGATTTGATCTCAGGCCTAGTTGGAATTAACTGATTTTATTCAGGTTGGGGGTGATTCAGATGGTTTCAGTGACCTATCCATGTGGAGGAAGGAATCGCCTGGAGTACAATTCCTAACTGTTTCACATTTATTTCTGCTCAAAGTCCATCAACATGGATGATTATAATTTATGTTAATATAGCAACGTGAAGATGTCCTAAGATACTTTGCATCACCAATACATTACCAGGCCTTTGACCTCCTCCTTCCGTGAACTTCAATTTGTCCAAAGATCTGCTACTACATCCTGCCTTAACATCAAGCTCTATTTACCATCTTCCTCAGCTTTAGTGATCTTCAGTGCATCAAAATAGAACAAGCTCATCTATCCTCTAGATTTGCCATTCATTTTTGGGATGTAGGCATCAATTGCAAGGCCAGTATTTACTTACCTTAATTGGTTGGCCATAGAATTGGACCTTCTTGAGCCAAGGTATTGTTTAACACTGGTCATTAGGGAGAGCAGTTGGTCACATCTGTACAAAGTCGGCAGACTGGATATGGTATGACTTTACTTTGTCTAAAAGATAAGATTAATCACTTGGGCGTGTTCATTCCAGTTTACTTTAAGTAGAAAATAGATAGCCCATGTGGAAAATTCCATTCTAGTGAAGGGAGCAAGGGTTTAAATGCAAAAAAAAGTGATTTCCTCATAATTCAACTCTTTCCACCCCCCTTCCCCCCCCCCTTCTCCCCCCCCCCCCCCCCCCCCCCCCCCGCCATTCCCTGCTTCACAAAAACTGATTATTGAGAGCAAATCATCTTGTTTTCATCACTTTGCTTTGAAATCACATACATCAGGTCTGTTCAGTTATTCATTTCTACTCTCTTTGTTCTTGACATTTAAACTGATGCAGCAAAGGCAGGGATTTGCATGTTGTGCTCCATGTTAAAAACCACTGAGTGTTTAGATTGGGCAAGGATGACTTCAAACACTTTGTGGGTGTGATACACAGACACTGCATAAATAATATCAGCATTAGACTGTCGCTCCTGGGACTTATCAAGTTGATAAAGTTCTCAATTACTCAAAGCACAAAGTGCTGGAGGAACTCAGTGGATTAGGCAGCATCTGCAGAAGGAATGGACAGATGACGTGTCGGGTCCGGAAGGGGTCCAGGAAGAAAGGTCCCAGCCCAAAGTGGCAGCTGTTCACTCCACCCTGATCCGCTGAGTTCCTCCAGTACTTTGTGTTTTGCTCAAGATTCCCGCATCTGCAGTCTCTTGTGTCTTCATTCATTTACTCTTACTTTTGTTCCAAATGCCTAAATTTTTATCCCTCATCTCCTTCCCTCCCTCCTAAACATTGAAGGGAACCTGAAACCCTCCTCCCACCAAAATGGGACTATCAGGATTGGCAGGGATATAAAACTTCTGAAAGGCCACACCTGAACTCAATTTGTTTTGAAACTGCCGATACCAGGCTTTTCCTGAGAATTAAATAACTTGGTGATTGACATCCCTTGAGATCAGTTGCTGGAGGAGCATTATTTTTGGACCACACGTGACATGATGATTCCATCAGCTTATCAAACTAAAGATAGACACAAAAAGCTGAAGAAGGGTCTCGACCCGAATTGTCACCTATTCCTTCTCTCCAGAGATGCTGCCTGTCCCGCTGTTACTCCAGCTTTTTGTGTCTATTTTCGATTTAAACCAACATCTGCAGTTCCTTCCTACACAGCTTATCATCTAGCCCACTTTCCTGCCCATCATTGGAATCCATCACTTCCACATCCCCGAAGATAGACACAAAAGATAGTGTCCAAAATAGATGCAGTCTGAAGAGATGGTCTTGATCCGAAACGTCACCCTTTCCTTCTCTCCACAGATGCTGCCTGCCTGCTGGGTTACTCCAGCACTGTGTCTATCTCTGGTTTACACCAGCATCTGCAGCACCTTCCTACACACTTCCACATCCCCCCTCCACCACAATCAAATACCATCCTTCCCTATGTGCTATGCCCCCCTTCCCTTGAAATTGCCAACCCTCTCCTCAACACATTTTGTTGATTCTAGCTCCATGCCATCACCTTGAATAGAATAGAATAGAATAGAATAGAATAGAATATGTTTATTGTCATTGCACAAAACTGAGCAACGAAATTCCATTTGCTTCTCCTCCGTTAAAAGAAATACAACACGACAACCAATACACATATGTACAGTTAATAGTAAAATAATAGATACATTTTAAAAAGAGTTTAATAGAATTTAGCGGTATTCCTCGAAGTTACTTCTTGCTTCCCAGTGTTCACTTAGAGCTGTCAGTCATGGTTTACCCAGTTCAACAACATGAACATCCCTGCTCCTGGGGCTCCTACATAAAAGAGAGAGGGAAGCCTCTCAACCAGGTTGTCTCTTGGATGGGAATCCTTTTGTGAAAAAGGCGCACATGCTGCGTCAGAGCTCCACAGCCTTTGAGGAAGTGACAACCCCTCATCCCAGCATGAAAGGTCTATCCGAGTAAATATCAGGACCATTTGCCTTTCTCTAGCTACTCCTCTGTTGGTGTTAGTGTTGCTGGCTCCCAACACTGGGTTTTGTGTAATCACTGCCAACACCGCTTTAATCTTGCCAGATTAGCCAAGGTTGGCCACAGGGAAGATCCAGCAAAGAGATCGGTATTCACGTTCATTGGCTTTATCAAGTTCACTTTGGGATTCATTTGGCCCAGTAAGACTAGCGAGTCAAGAGCTGTAGTCTAGCATGGCAGCTGTTATCTCCTGTTTAACTCTGTGTTTTTTTCACATCTCTCATGTCTTCTGTTATTCACTTTTTCTCATTTGATTTCCTTCTGCTTTTCCTTCTTCCTGTATTTGATCTCTCCCTCGCCCTCGCCCTCGCCCTCTCTCTCCTGCCCTCTCTCTCTCTCTCCTGCCCTCTCTCTCTCTCTCTACTGCCCTCTCTCTCCCTCTCCTGCCCTCTCTCTCTCTCTCCTGCCCTCTCTCTCTCTCTCTCCTGCCCTCTCTCTCTCTCTCTCTCTCCTGCCCTCTCTCTCTCTCTCTCCTGCCCTCTCTCTCTCTCTCCTGCCCTCTCTCTCTCTCTCTCTCTCTCTCTCTCTCTCTCTCTCTCTCTCTCTCTCTCTCTCTCTCTCTCTCCCTCCCTCTCTCCCTCTCCCCCCCCCTCTCTCTCTGTCTCCCCCTCTCTCTCTCTCTCTCCCTCCCTCCCCCTCTCCCCCCCCCACCCTCTACCCCTCCCCCTCTCCCTCTCCCTCTCCCTCACCCTCCCCCTCTCCCTCCCCCCTCCCCCCCCCCCTCCCCCCCCCCCCCCCCCCCCCCCTCCCCCCCCCCCCCCCCCCCCCCCCCCCCCCCTCCCCCTCCCCCTCCCCCTCCCCCTCCCCCTCCCCCTCCCCCTCCCTCTCCCTCTCCCTCTCCCTCCCCCTCCCCCTCTCCCCCTCCCTCTCTCCCTCCCTCTCTCCCTCCCTCTCTCCCTCTCTTATGTTTCTCTCCTTTGCTGATTCTAACACTTTTATAAATGTTATTTCTTAACATTACTTCATTATTTGTGTGGACGTAAGTGGCATTTTCACTCACATATAGGTGAAAGCTGGTTGCTGCAACTTTTAAGGTGAGAACTAGCTGCTGTAATTTAATGTCCATTCTGTATTCTAGATCATTTATTTAATTTATTTTATTCCTTCCAAAATATTCAAGATTCAAGATTCAAGATACATTTAATTGTCACATGTGCCAGATGGCACAGTGAAATGAAATTCCCATACAGCCATACAATAAAAATAAAGAACACAACACACTATAGAATTTAACATAAAACATCCCCACACAGCAGAATCAGAGTTTCCCACTGTGTGGGAAGGCACCAAAGTCAGTCTCTTCCTCCACTGTTCCCCGTGGTCAGGGCCTCCCCAAGCCCTCCGCAGTTGCAGCTACGGGCGGCCCGATTTCCAGGACCGCTCGCCGGGGTGATACAAGTCCGGCGTCGGGGCTGCGGGACGTCCTCAGCGGCGTGGACACCAGAGTTGGTCCCCTCCTACCGGAGTCGGCGGCTTCCAAAGTCCGCAGGCCGCGCCGGGTGGAGACTGCTGCTGCAGGCCCTCTGCAAGGCGCCCCAGGTCTCCACGATGTTGTTCAGCGCCGCCCGCGTTGGGAGCTCTCCGCACCAGAGCTCCACGATGTTGGAGCTCCAAACGGCGACCCAGGTAGGCATCGCCCGCTCCGCGGTGACTCCAGCGCTGCGCCGCCGCTGTAGCAGCCCCGGTCCGGTTCCCGGTCCCCGGCAGGAAAGGCCGCTCCGATCCAGCTGGCAGGCCGCGAGGTGGGGGGCGAGGACGCGACTCGGAGAAATAGTCGCGTCCCCGCCAGGAAGAGACTGGGAAACGGTTTCCCCCTTACCCTGCCCCCCTCCCCCACATAGAAAAGTAAAAGTTCCCCCCAAAACAGACATTGGACTAACTGAAAATTTAAAAAAAATAGAAATGGCAGACAGGCTGTAGGTAGAGGCTGCTGCCAGTGTGTTAAATTTGTTAGGTTTTTTGCAATCTAAATCCCACCATACTAAATATTCTCTGATTATCATTCCTTGCTATGATGGAGGCAAACTATTTATTCAGTAACATGATCAGCATTGATTCGGTAAACCAACAATTAGTAGCAAGCACCATCTGAACATAAAAAGTGTTCCCAGATTATTTGATCTGATGTTGGACAGATCAATAGATAAATTTAAGGCGGATTTAAGATACATATTAGAAGTACTGATGAATTGAAGGTTAATAGGAACTGGCACAAAGAGCAGTTGAGACCTGCAAAGTTCAGCCACAATCATATGGAATAGTGAGTCGGGGTCGAAAACCCAGTGTCCTACTCCTGCTCCAATGTTCTTGTGTTTCATTAGTCCCAATTCCACTACATACTTCAAAAGTGACACAAATCCGAAAGCCTCATAGAGCTACAATCATTTAAAAAAAAATGTATTTAAAGATCAACAGAGTGAACCAAATGCTGAGGAAAAATGTGATATTCTATTTACATTAGTCATTACATTGATATTTTGGCTTTGATTAAAATTTGGGCCATGGATGGGAACAACCTTTGCCCCTTATCACAGGCTGCAAATCTCTTTATATTCGATGACTTTCCTCACCATGATGTCATTGTGGCCCTGCTTCACATCCCATCTGCACCCCCTTCAGCACCTTATTTTTCTTTGAGTACTTTATCTTGCTCCAAACCTTTTGACTCTTTGTGTTCCTGATCATCCACTGACCTTTTCCTCGGCTTCTCACCGTGGATTTTGCTGTAATAACGTCCAAAATGAACACTGGCACTGCAATCACACCATGCCAATGACAGCAATCTTACATTTTCTGCACATCTGCGTTGTGATGCTTAATCCTAAAATTAAAGGGACAGATTGTGTTAATGACTGGCTAGAGGTTTTGTACAGAACTGCTTATGCAGTGCAGCATGTTCTGAACCACCATGCCTGTGCTCAGCAGCATGGTAGTGCAGAGTTCACTGGAAGACTGGTCCTGACACAAAACATAATCTTTGTTCCCTGCACAGATACTACGTGACCCGCTGAGTTCCTCCCACACTTTTTGCATGAGATCTGCAGTTTCTTGTGTCTCTAGATGTATCTGACCTCACTCTCTCCACCCCTGGACTTATCATTATTAATATTTAATGAAATAGGAGCATCTCAATACTAAGTGTTGTCCCGTGATCCACTTTGTCTGTACCCATCACTGTGCAGTCAGACGCAGCTCCAACGCCATCATTGAATTTGCTGATGATACCACAATTATTGAACAAATAACACGTAATGATGTACAGGAGGCGGATTAATCTTTAAGTACAATTTTAAAAATGATTGTAGCTCTGCAAGGCCTTAAAGTTTATGTCACTTTTTAAAGGTGCCAGAAAACAAACTTGCTCTCAATGTTAGCAGACCAAGGAGATGATTGTTAAAAGAATAAAAAGAATAAATTGCATATTTGTGTGATTTGCAATGCAAGTTGAAAGTACTGAGGTTCCCAAGACCTTAATGTTTTGTCTTCCTGAATAGTTTAATAATAGTTTATAGTCACATGTACCTGGGCACAGTGAATTTCTTCATTTTGCATACAACCCGGTAAAATCATACAGCAGACCTCACCCAGGCAGTACACAGAGAGTCGCCATGTTACTGGCACCAACAAAATTACAAAAAATTCATCAAACAATCCTTTCTTCTGCTTACAGTGGGGAACCAGGCCGCAGCCCCCTTTTGAACTCGGAGGGCCCCCCCAGTAGATATCACAGGTGTTGTTGAAATGCTGCAATGCATCCTGTAGCTTGTACCTACTGCCCTATTTCAGCCACCATGTGATTACTTTGCATGCCCATTCTCAACACAAATCAGCAGTAATAACCAGCAACTGATTTAATACCTCAGATTTACATTTTATCTTTAATACCCTCCGTGCCACAAGGCTTTTCATGGTAGTAAGGTATATAGTGTTTTACTTGCAGTTCCTAATCAGATGCTGCATCTTAGAATTAGCTGAGTGGGAGAAGCAAGTGTGGTGACAGGCTGCGAGCTGCAGCGTTTCAGTGTGGGCCTCAGTGGATGAAGGTGTTGCTGTGTTTTTCAAGATAGAAACATGTCAGAAATCAGTGGTTGCCTGCCCACTTACTGGCATTTCATCAATTCTTTGAAGGTTCTGGCTGATGTGCATGGATTTGCAGTTGTTCTGAAAGGAACCAGCTTTGTGTGTCCCCGTTTCTTTTATCTTACAGGATGATCTATGATTCTGAGTGAGAACTGAATATACAGTATCATTGGGGGTATGCAAATCCCATGAAAGGATTTATTGTCTGTCAAGCCCATTTGTGAGACCTGAATATTACAGTCCAGTGTCTTAATAGTGTGAGTCTCGAACCTAGAGTCAGAGTGACCTCGAGCTTCAGTTGACGTGGGAATTGCTGGCAAGTTTAGCATTTATCAAGGTTCAGAGTTATCAGCGTGTCTGATAACCCTGGGGAAGTGATGATCAGTAGTCAATCTGAACCACTCCCACTGTAGGGTTGGATAAGGTATTGTAGAATTCTGATCCTGCAACGATGAAGGAACAACAATGTATTTAACATTTTGATATATGACCCAATGTTATGAATAACAGTTATACAGGCCAAAAATAGGCCCTTGAACCCACCCCGTCCAATTTGTGGACCTAATACCAATGTATACAAATCCTATTTATCAGCATTTGGTCAGTAGCCTCTAATGCTTTGACGATTCGGGTACCCATTACGTACAGTACTTATTAAATGCTGTGAGAGTCTCCACCTCCATCAACCACTCAGTGCATTCCAAACTTCAACCATATCTTCCATATATCCCATCTAAACATCTTACTCCTGACCTTAAACCCATACCATTTGGTCATAGAGCCCTTTGCTATGCGGAAAAGATTGCTTGTGTTTAATCTGTGCCCCTCGTAATTTTATACATCTCTGCTTCCCTGCTCCAAGGAAAACAATTTCAGTTTATCCTTGTCATGAAATACTCGATCCCAGGCGGTATCCTGGTGTATCTCCTCTGCACCTTCTCCAAAGCCATCATATATCTTCCGTACTGAGGCAACCAAAACTGCACAATTTATTCCAGATGTTGATTCACTTATGTTTTATAACGTTGTATCATGATTTCCCTGCTCTAATATTCTATGCCCCAGCCAATGAAAGCTTACATTCCTTATGCCTACTTTGCCTCCCTTTAGGGAGCTTTGAATTGTCTACCAAGGCCATCTGATCATCAGTGTGCTCTGTGGTCCATTTTTCATTGTGTCCTATTCTTACTTGACCTCCCAAAATGCATCAGTTGTATTTATCAAGATTAAATTCCATCTGCTATTGTTCTGATCAACATATTTCTGAAGCCAAGACTACCATTTTCTATCCACAACACCACCAATGTGATGTCTTAATAAGACCATAACACATAGGAGCAGAATTAGACCATTCAACCCATCCAGTCTACATTCAGTGATGGCTGATTTATCATTATCTCTCAACCCCATTCCCATGTGGCAGACTCATAAAGTCATACAGTGTGTAAACAGCCCCTTCGGCCCAACTTGCCCTTTCCACCTCCACTCTATCTCAGCCTTTCATTATCTGTTAGATTTCAATGAGATGCCGCATCATCCATCCAAACTGTCATGCCCAGAGCCTTCCAACACTCCTCATACGTTAACGCAATCATCCCGTGATCATTCTCGGCTTCGCAAAGCCAAACATCCATCCTCAGATATGTGGTCCAAAACTGCTCACAATTTTGCAAATGTGGCTTCACCAGCACCTGATGAATCTTGAGCATTACATTCTTGCTTTTATATTCTTGTCCCCTTGAAATTAATGATAAAATTGCATTTGCTTCCTTATCCCTGACTCATCCTGCAAATTAAAATTTTTGGGAATCCTGCACCAGCACTCCCAAGTCCCTTTGCACCTCCAGTTTCTGAATCCTCTCCCCATTTAGAAAGTAGTCTATGTCTTTATTCTATCTACCAAACTGCATGACCGTATGCTTTGATATTCTGTATTCCATTTGCCTCTTCGTTGCCCGATGTCTCCAACCTGTCCAAATACAAATACCAGGTTAATTCTCAAATTTCAAACACGCTTAAGCCATATCCCATAAGCCATTCTCAAATTTCAGTCCTTTCAATTAATCACCACACAATTTAGAGATCTAATTCAGAATTTTGTCAATTTATTCCTAATAGCTAAATTTAGGCGCAAAGTAGGTGTCACCAAACCACAGAGGAGTGTTCATTCCCAGGCTTTCTTCTTTCATTTTTTTAAGTTGGAACTTGCCTCAATGGTCTCTAGAGGCTGTCTGTATTTCTTCAAATTTCTGAGACGTCGTTCTTCCTTTTCACTGGTGTCAACTACTATGTAACGCTGGTAAGGTTGGGCACCAGGGTATGTTTACCTCCTTTAATTTGCAGGAGCATGAATATCACTCGGAGGAGTTGTCTTCTTTTCTGTTGGTCTCTCCTGAATTGTAAAGGGGACAGGACAGTATCACTTTTTTTTTTTTTTTTTTTCCTTCACTCCATAGATGCTGCTGCCGCTGAGTTTCTCCAGCATTTTTGTGTACCTAGGACAGTATCACTTCCTTCTCTCTGTTGGTCTCTGTCTTTGTCTCTGGGGAGCTACTTGGATGGAAATGATGATTACACATCCTACCTGAGCTGTGTCTTCTGCCCGTTCTTGAGGGTCCATATACTCTTTTACCTCACTCCCCAGATAATGGCATTTTGTAGATAGTACTGTCCTGAAGGCACAACTTAACAAAAATTATTAAACAAATTTATAATTGCTCCTATTCCTTACTCCTACACCTCCTGCGCAATAGGTTATTTTCTTCTTTTCCCTAGCGCCAAGCAGTGAGGACGACAGGTTATCAGTGCATCCTAGCTGCTCAAATTCCTTTGAATTTTTTCTTTGTCTTCTGACACCAGCTACTTTGTCTCTTTCTTGGTTTCTTGATTAATTGGCGCCTTTCTATTAGTGGGCTGTTCCTGATCCCGATTTGACACAACTGAGGCAGTTCATTACAATTGCTACCTCTTCTTTTTATTTCCTTCCAGGTAAGGGGTTTCTCTTGCTCTGATTTCGAATAGTACTTGTTACTATTTTCCCTGGACCATCCCAGTGTTATGAGGAGAGTATGTTCTATCTCCTCCAATTTCATTTCTGGGTGCTGAGGCAGGGGTCAGGTTCCTCCATCCGCACTCTGGACTAGCTGGCAGATCAGGACAACAGCGACTATGAGAAAGGTGTTTAATTTCCCACCCCCTGACCCTCTGGCCAGCGTCCTCTCCTGTGATCTTCAGGGTCCCAAGAATCCCTATATCCCCTAGGAATCCACTGACTTCTTGGACCTCATGACCATTTCCTCTGACTCCTTCCTCCTCTTTGATCCCTCATAGGGCAAGCTCTCCTCCAATGCCCCCTCTCTCCACAGGCATAACACTGGTCTGGCCACATCGTTCTGTCTCTTCTCCCATAGAACAGGGGAAAATCAGGCTCTCGAATAGGCATGTCCCGAAGGTAGTCTGGAGGAATCCAAGCCTTAAACTCTTCCTCTTCTTTTGATCTAATTTCCCGTTTCTGCATTAATTCCACTTGTCCCTAAAAGGATTTAATAAGAGCAGAAAAGATACTCTTCTCTGTCCCTTTCTCTGGTTACCCCCTCTACTAAGGCTTCATGTGTAGAGTATACCAGAATTGACAAAAATTTAGTATATTCCTTTGGGTTAATCAATCCTCGCACTGCCTCCGATAGGCTTCGGGAGTCGGGTTACCTGCCATGCAAATTAAGTTTCAGATATTCCCCAAATGAGGTATGTAAACAAGAGCCAGAGACAGTGTATGATTTAAACACATCTTTAATCAGCAGTTGAAACTAGCAGCAGTGAGGACGACAGGTTATCAGTACATCCTAGCTGCTCAAACTGCAGTGGTGGGAAAATGAGTGTTAGTATAAGTGTTATAGTGGGGTGGAGTTAGTGATGCTGGCTTATGTGTGATTGGTTCACATGCATCATCAATCTACAAGGTAGATCAATTATTTTCATCTGGGTCTTCATTCATAGTCGTTGTTAAACTGGGTTTTATTGGAGTGGGGGCATCCGTAGCCCGGGGATGGTCTGCACCTGCTGCGATATTCAAATCAAAAGTGGGAGTAGGCACCTTCCTGACAGGGAATTGCTTCTACTTCCATGATATCAGGAATTTGTTCTGCTTCCAGGATATTAGCAATGTCAGGATCAGCTATCACATAGCCCACTATTGTCTCACCCTCAGTAGCACTGTTTCCTCCACTAAATGAATCTCTATATTTCAGGAATGATTCCTTTACTTCTCCTGCTGTCCATTTAATTAGTTCTGGCACCGGCTTATAAGGAACTTTACCCCTTGCTCCCTGACTCAATACGCTATCCTTTGCCAATGAAGCAATCGGGGCCAGAGAATCCTTTCCCAATGTTTCCATCTCAAGTTTAAATTTAGTGGGTGGAGTCAAAGATGCCGTTGACTCCACTCGAGCGCCCTGTTCACAAGCTACACGTGGTGCCTTTAGGATCGGGAATGTGAGATGACTGGGAGGAATGCTGCGATTCTGTACCAAAAAAGTCTGCCCATCCTCTTAAATATTGGGCTTCCTTCCCATCAAGATCCACATTGATCGTTGCTCTCTTGCTAAATTTAATTGATTTAATTTTGGTCGGGGCCACTTCCCCTTTAAGAGTTTCTGTTCTTCTCTGCTCCTGCTCTCGATCTTTGATATCTTTCTCTTTCTTTCCAGAAATATCCAGAGAAGGACCAGCTCCCACTTATTTTAGCTCTATTCACAGCCTTGATGCTGCCACCCTCCATTTTGTTAGCCTAACAATTTCTTTAGTCACTTTCCTCGTGGTAAAATAAATGTTCCATAACTCTATAAGCTCATTCCCTTTCTCACTATTCCCATATTGCCTGACAATTTTCTCAATATACGTTATCCCAGTCACTGACTTCAGACCACCCATAATTCATTTCCTAGCTCTGTATTCCATTTTCCTGAACATTTCCGTAAACTCTCAATTCTCAGAGGAAATTCATCACATATCATTTGGATTGGGTTTTCAGAAGATATCGTTAGGTCCTGCTCCAGATTATTTCCCATGGTTTTTGTACAATAGAAACAATACAGTAATAACACAGCTACAGATAAATTCTGGACTCACCAACACAATACAGATACAGATAAATTTCTGACTCACTAATACCTCACACCTCTTCAATAATTCACTCCTCCCTTTCAGTCTCCAAGGCTCCCCAAATCATTCCCGAAAAATAGTTAACTTTTTCCAAGTGTTAAGTCTCACACCTTCCTCATACAATCGCATAGTTAATCTTCCCAATCTACTATTCAATCGATATTCAATCGTTCTGTTCAATCGCTCTACTCAATCGCTCTATTCAATCTCTCTCATTCACAACCACTCATCCAACCTCCAATCTGTAAACAATTCCGGAAGAATCCTCAGTCTCCCAGATTAAGGTGCTTAATATTCAAATAGCAGCAGTCTCTCCCACTCAAAATATTTCAATTTAACAAAGACAAATAAATTCAAACCACACAAGCAAAACTATACCCAACCCAGAAACTATACCATCTCTTAGAAGCAAACAAAAACACACTCCAATATAAACTCAAGCACTTACTTATTATCACAATTAAATCACAGACTATTTTACTTCATTATTTTAATTCCTCCTCGTGGTGTGCTCGGTCAACGGAACAATCCCTCCCCCGAAGCAATCGATCAGAAGGATACAAACCCCCGATCGAACAATCACGGATAGGACTTTAATACTAATACAATCCCTACTAAACCAAATTCTTACACATTCACTTTAACCCACTATTACCCCAGTTTCCCAACACTCAGAATTCTTAAACAACACACAATCGGTACAATATAACAATTCACGATCTTAACACTTTCCAAATGTCTCACACACACAACAAAGTATTTATATACAATTTGGATCCGAAAGAAATAAATACACTTGAGATTTACTCAATTCTATCACGATCAATGCAATACACTATAACCACAACACTCTAACAGTATTCTTTAATCCACAGTTTCAAAAACAATCATAATATTTCGTCTCGCTGCTATCAACCAGTGAACCTCTCCATCCAATACAGAAGACTTTCCTGTCCTAGGGTACTCTTTGCTAAGGGGTATTACTTCTTAATTAGCTATTTTTCACCTTCGGATACATTTCCTCTCACTAAGAATCAGACTTTTATTGGGGGACCTATCCCTCCACTCTAAGTTCCCAGACTTAGGGGTACTTTTTCCAGTCTGGTTACTTTTCACTAAATAACCAGTTTCCCTTCTCTCAGTTACTCTTCGCTATCGGGTACTAATCAACAATCGATCATAGGGGTACTACTCCTGGTTGATCAGTCGCGATTCGATATCTACCTTAAACACTCTATGCAAACTTCGAAGTTCTTATATACACAGATTAATCTGACAATATGTGTACACTTTACTCTGTCCAGTACCTCAATATGAGATTCTGAAATTAGATACTTTCAAATCGAAAACTTTCAGTTCGCTCTGATTGGACCAATTAGCTTTTTGGTGCGTAACTCGACGTACACAAATGCAAATTCAAATTTAGTTCGGATAGAATTCTCGAATGATTAGAGTATTCTCAACCAATCTATACTCTAACCACCGAGTGCCCGATGTCTTTATGAGAGTCCTCCCCCGTCTTTTCAGAGATCCAGGTACCTCACACAGGCGTGGACTTTAACCAACATAGGCTCACCCTGTCAAAAAGGGTTCTTCCTTTCCACCTGCTTGGCATCGGGTGTCAACGCATAACCTCTTCACGCTGGCAGTCGATGCCGATTTTTGGAGCGCACTTCCAATCTGCGCTCCTCTAGTTTCATTTTTTTACAGAATAGAAACATAGAAATATAGAAAATAGGTGCAGGAGGAGGCCATTCGGCCCTTCGAGCCAGCACCGCCATTCAATGTGATCATGGTTGATTGTCCCCTATCAATAACCCGTGCCTGCCTTCTCCCCATATCTCTTGACTGCACTAACCCCTAGAGCTCGATCTAACTCTCCCTTAAATCCATCCAGTGACTTGGCCTCCACTGCCCTCTGTGGCAGGGGATTCCATAAATTCACAACTCTCTGGGTGAAAAAGTTTTTTCTCACCTAAGTCTTAAATGACCTCCCCTTTATTCTAAGAATAGTTTTTTGTTTTTTGCTAACAGCTGCAACTACCAACTACGACCAAGTTTTAAGGGCCTTTAACCCCAAGGAAAGGGCCTTTAACCCAACCCTAGCAGGGACTCTAACCCCAAAGGCAATTTTGCCCCCCCCATGCTTGCTAGACTCAGTTCTACGATCTCGTTGGGACCCTTTCCCAAGCCTGCGAATGATCGATCTGCTCCGACTAGTGAAGTGACGAAAACCGATGTGAAAACCGCACGGTGGTGCCGATTTCTGCACTCGCGATCGGGACAGCTCAACACCCTTAATCGCAAGCTTGTGTTTGGGATTCCATTGAAATCCCGGACAAGCCCCCAATGTAAATAAGCTCTTCTAGGCTTACCCCCCCAGTCTAATTCAGTCAATAAACCACTAATTCAAGCACTGGAACAACTAATCTTTATTTTTGGAAAGCACAACAAATTACCCTACACGATACCTAAACCACTGCGAGTTTGATCCTTGTGTCTGCCTAGCCAAGCCCTTCAGCCTCGTGCAAGCAGAGACACTCCAAAAGGTCACGCAGTCCCAAGCGCTCTTCCAGAAGATCGACAAAGGACCTCGTGGAGGCTGCCTTTTATAGGTCCCCGAACCTTGAGGGGCTGAACTACAGAGGGGTGGTATTTTTACAATCCAATCAAACATATTATTTACAACAATACATTATTGACATTTACCCGAACCAATAACAGAATCTCCTTTACATTGTTGCAGGAGAAGCTTCTAGAGGAAGCCAACTTTACTTGAATAATGCAACATTTTCCCTGAAATCCAAACAAATTTGCCAAGGGCTCAACACTTTAACCAATCAACAAACAGCAGGGTAACTGTCTGGCAACATTTTTAACAATATGTACACTTAGTTTGCATTAATCCAATCAACCTCATGCATTTTACATTTCCTTAGAGGTCCTCTGCAGAAATCCCATTCATTCTGTCAATTGAATATGCAACACTGATCTGGGCCCTAGACTTACTGGCACTATTCAGAAGCTTGTCTTATTTCTCAGAGCACATCAGACTTGACCAAAAATGGCCTAACAATACATGAGTCCTTACAAATTTTAGTGCTATGGCGTCTCTGTTTTAGCCAGGATTAACACACCTATCTTCATATTGTTTCCAAACTTGGTCACAAAACCATCAATTCCCTCATCCAGATCATGGACATAGAAAGTGAACCCCCCACCGACCCCAATGGAACACGACCAGTCACCAGCAGCCAACCCAAAACGACCCCCTCTGTTCCCACTCTTTGTCCTTTGTCAGTCAGCCAATCTTCTGTTCATACTAGACTCTACTTGTCTCTAATACCAAGGCCCCCCACATGTGGAACCTTATCAAAGGTCTTCTCAAAATCCAAGAAAAACAACATCCACCGACTCTCCTCTGTTTTATCCTACTTGTTTCCTCCTCAAAAAACTTCAACAGATTTGCCAGGCAAGATTTTCTCTACAGTATAACAAAACCATGCTGACTGTGGCCTATTTTATCATGCATTTCCAAGTGCCTGAAAACCTCATTCTTAATAATGGACTCACGACGAATAATAAAATTTTACTCACCATATGTCAGACTAACAGGCCTATAATCTCCTTTCTTTTGCCTGGCTCCCTTCTTAAACAGTGGTCATATTTGTGATTTTCCAGTTCTCTGAAACCCTTCCTATTTCTAGTGATTCTTGAAAGATCACTCCTCATGCATCCACAGTCTCTACAGCTACCTATTTCAAAACCCTGAGGTGTGGTCCATCAGATCCAGGTCACTTATCCTCCTTTAGATCTTCCAGCTTTCCAAGGACCTTCTCCTTTAATGCCGACACTTCTGCCCACTGATTCTCTTGAATTTCTGACACATTGGTGGTGTCTTCCACTGTGAAGATTAACACAAAAAACTTAATCAGTTTATCCACCATTTCTTTGTTCCTTGTTACTAATTCTCCAGCATCATTTTCCAGTGGTTCAATGTCCACTCTTGCTTCTCTTTTACTCTTTATATATCTTTGGTACCCTATTTTATATTATTGGCTAGTCTAACTTCATATTTCATCTTTTCTCCCCTTATTGCTTTTCTAGTTGCCTTCTGGTGGCTTTTAAAAGCTTTCCAATCCTCTGGCTTTGCATTAATCTTTGCCATGTTCCATGCTTTCTCTGAGATATGGTCTGGAACTGCGTGGTCCTGGTGAAACTAAAAAAATAGCAGGTTATTGGCAACTTCCACCACTTTGCTGGCGATTGACTGATTAGATGGTAATTAGCCAGAATGGATTTGTCCTGGGCTTGTGAACAGAATATAGATGTGGAATTTTCTACATTGTCAGGGAGATACCAATGTTGTAACTGAACTGCAGCAGCCAGATAGAGGCACAACCAGTTCTGGAGCATGATAGCATCCTACACAGTGTGCCTGCCTCACTGGTGGGACAGAGATATACCCAAGGATTGTGATGGAGGAGTCCGACATGTTAATTACGTTTAGATGGGGGCAGGTTGTTGCTAGAGAACGGTTCCCAGATGAGGCATGATTATATTCACTGACAGGGCAGGCTTGAGGGGTTGAGGGTCCTGCAGCTGATGTTTGGCTGTTGTTTATGAGGAGGACTTTGCAAGATCCTTATCATGTCCTGGTTTGATGCTCAGGTTGAGGCCTACTGGCCAGTCCAGTTTTGTTATTCTTTTGCACCAACAAAATGGCTTGATACAATTGACATGGATAACTGAGCCATCTCAAAAACAAAACTTATGAGTCAACCAATTTTTCTGTGCCTTTTTACAGCAGAGATTTTCTCATCATTGTTGAAATGAGAATTATTTGGGCTTTGCTCCAGGGAGTTTGGAGAAGCATTTCTGCTACTCACAAATACCCAAGGAGTAACATTTAGTCCCGTTTCTAAGCCCTATAGTCATTAACAAATCCTTGCAGAATATCGTCTTCTGGTTCAGGGCATTCCAGAAAAGCAGACCGGAAACTTGGAAAACTGCTTGTTATTCCTCTGTTTCCACCCCGTGCTAAACATTACTTCTCATCCATGCTCCATCCAGTGTTCCTACCTTTGGCTCATTCTCAAAATACTGGGCTGTGGAATCCGTGCTGCTGTTTGTGACAGGTGGAGTTTGTGTCCGGACATGCTGATCCTGGCTGCACCCTGTGGTTTTCCCTTAGCATCAGGTGAGCCCACTTGGGAGTAAAGGAAGATGAGTTTTAATAATTTCAGGGTAATAGCCTTTTAACATGTAAAATGGCAGTATATTGTTAATTAATTAACTCTCATTGCTCTTTTCTCCTGATTTATCCGGTCAAGTCAGTCACCAACATATTCTCATACATGAACACAAACTGATGTGATCAGTCCATGGCCTGACTATAGTGTCTACATTTTGAAAGGCATTTTGAAAGGCACATACTTAAAGCAAACAGCATGGTTAACCTCATACAACATACAGGATTTTACGTAGACCTTTGATAAGTTGCACATCGTAGGATACCCTGGAATGTTAGATGGCATGGTATCCTTGAATGAGAAGAAGGTATTGTTTCGTTGATTTGTGGACTGGAGGCCTGTGGTGTGCGTCAGGGATTGGTGCTGGACTCATGGCTCTTTGTGGTTTATATCAATGATTTAGATGAAAATGTACAAAGCACGATTAATAAGTTTCCAGATGACACTAAAGTAGGTGGGTATACTCATACTTACTTTATATTCATACTTATTAGCCAAGTATGTTTTGCAACATACGAGGAATTTGATTTGCCATACAGTCATACTAATAAAAAGCAACAGAACACACAAAATACATTTTCATATAAATATCCACCACAGTGACTCCTCCACACTCCTCTGTGATGGAAGGCAAAAATAAGTTCAATCTCTTCCCTTCTTTGGCCTCCAGCAGTCGGGGGCCTCTAGCTTTCCGTTAATGAGACGATCTTACTCCCATAGCCTACGGCGGGCCTCCTCGTCGGGGCGATCAAGCTCCTGCACCGGGGGGGGAATCTCAGCTCCCCCACACCAGGTGATCTTTCTCGGGTCGGGGCGAGTCGACGCCGTGGGGCTTCCGGAGCTTCCCGACTCGGCCTCTCCCGAGACTGCGAGCCCTTGATGTTAAACTCCGCGGGCCGCGGTTGGAGCGTCGATCCCAGGCAAGGAACCGGCTCCGATGGTAAGTCCACGCCTCCAGCTCCATGATGTTAGACCACAGAGCGACCAGAGATATGACCCAGAAAACAATCGCATCCCCGGCAAGGTAGAGAGATTGAAAAAAAGTCAATTTTTTGGAGAACATTAACACATACTTTTTAAACACACTAAAAATAACACAAAAAAAGACGAAAAGGACAGACAGACTGTGGGCGAGGCTGATATCGAAGCGCCACCCAGTGGTATTGTGACAGTGAAGAAGGTTATCAGAAATTACAACAGGATCTTTATGGTCTGGGCAAATGGGCTGATGAACGGCTATTGGAGTTTATTACAGATACCGATGTTGCATTTTGGGAAGTCAAACCAGGGCAGGACCTTCACAGTAGGGCTGTGTGGAGTACTGTTCCCTGAAAGTGGTGTAACGGATAGATTTGTGTGGTAAAGTAGGCTTTTGGGACTGGGCTTCATCAGGCAGGGTACTGAGTATAGACCGTGGGATGTTATGTTACAGAAATTGAGAACAGTACTGCAAGGAGATGCCTTCTCCTCAGATCCACTGGTCCAATTCCACATAGTCGCATCTCAAATATGTACAGAAATCGCACAAAGCAGCTTCAGAATTTTGTACATGAGCAATAAATTCCTCAATGGCATGTGATCATTTGCAGCAGCTCCTTCAAAGATGTGAATGTGGGCAAAGTGCTTCTCTGTTTGTGTAAGTGCAAACCAATACTGCATGCAATGTTCATTCTAAACATTCCTTTCAATATTCTTGTGCAAGGCCATTTGTGTGCAGACCAATAACTGCAGCTTTTTAGAACTTGTTATGGGCCTGTCCCACCAGCGACTTTTTAGGTAAGTGCAGGAGACTCTGCGCTCGCCACATGGTCACCACATGCTCGTGGTCTCTGGTGAGTCTCCTCCATGGTCGTGAGAAATTCCCGCATTCTGGGAACTAGTCGCAGCCTCAGTATGGTCGCCGCAAATTTTTCAACATGTTGAAAAATTTTCTGCGACCAAAAATTGGGCACCATGGAGAAAATCGATAATCCTGTAGTCGTAGGTGCAGTTGTAGTGGGGTCGACATGTAGTTATAGGTAGTCGAGGTAGTCGTTGGTAGTTTTTGTTAATCGCCTTTGCTGACTGGTCATTTTCATTGGCTCATTGGGGAAAATAAATGTAAGCACGAGTTTTCAGAACCATGGATAATCGACCGGTGATGTTAAATGCCTGCCAAACTTCACAGCTGTGTATCTCTGGCTTATTAACATTTGTCTGGCTTCTTAAAAGTGTCTCCACTCATTCTCCCCCCTTCTCTCCTCCCCCCTCCCCCCTCTTTCAAAGGACTTACCGTACACTGTGCTAGCAGTCTTAATCTTCCTGTTTATCGTGGTGTGTGTCTCTATCACCTTGGCTTTGCACTGTGTGAATTTTAGACAATGCTCCCCCACTTGTCCTGGCCCCCGGCCTTTGTGATGTGTTTTTGTGTGTGTGTTCCACTCTGACAGCCGCCGTTCCAGTTCCCGGTTTTTCAGGCGACTGCCGGCAACTTGACAGTCGCCGACAGTCCGCTGAAAAATCGCATGTGGGACAGCCCATGAGGAAGAGAAGGTAGTTTATTTGAAAACTATGCACCATTCATCATTGAGAATGCTTCTGATTCTATTTTTGATTTTGTAAGTGTACAATGACACCGACTTTGCCATTCCTCCTGGGACTTTTCTATCTGGTGGCCTAGGGTATTCATATTTATTTTCTTCTTGAACCCCATCCATGCAGTCACCTGCCCCACTTTCATAACCTGTTTTCTCCTCATGTTTTTCCGGCATAAGAACCAATAATGCATCTTCCTGAAAAAGGATTGTTCTAACTTTGTTCTATTCTGTCTATTTCAACTGCCTAAAACTATGTCCCTGCCCCAGTATAAACCCACAGTCATAGTCATAGAGTCTTACAGCGTTGAAAGAGGCCCCACGGCCCAACTTGCCCACACTGACCAACATGTCCCATCTGCACTAGTCCCCCCTGCGTTTGGCCCATATCTCTCTATACATGTATATATATCTCCATGTATCTGTCTAAATGTTTCTTAAACGATGCAATAGTACCTGTGTCCACTACCTTCCCCAGCAGCTCGTTCCATACACCTCCCAACCTTTGCGTGAAAAAGTTACCCATCAGGTTCAGAGTAAATCTTTCTCCCTTTACCTTAAACACATGTGCTTTGGTTCTTGATTCCATTACTCTGGGCAAGTGACTCTGTGTGCCTAATCGATCTATTCCTTTCATGATTTCCTCCTGTGCTCCAAGGAATAGAGTCCTAGCCTGCTCAACCTCTCCCTATTGCCCAGGCCCTCGAGTCCTGGCAACATCCTCGTAAATCTTCTCTGCTCCCTTTCCAGATTGACGACATCTTTCCTATAACATGGTGCTCAAAAGTATACAGTATTCAGGACACAACATTTTAAAGGATACTACTTCACTAGTTATGTCCTTCCCATTCTCATGCCAGTTCTAGATACACTTACATTACATTGGCCATCAGTTAGGTGCCAGAAATCTGTAAGTGGAAGCTGCCAGCCTTGCAATTCTGTAGGCAACCTGGTGACTACTGCCTGCATGGCAAGTCCCCCTCTACACTTTGAGACGATCAATAGCCTGTTGTTACTGCCTTGGAATGAAGAAGGGAAGTTGGCCAGGAAATTGTAACAATGAGTTGCTCCTCTTCAAATAGGACCAGGGCACCTATAATCTCTGCATCAAGGAACAAAGCAAGAAAGAGCCCTCTGTTTACCACTGCAACTGAATTACAATAAAATTGTCCCTTCCCATTTATTATGTAGATAATGTGCTTTGGTCAGGGAGTGGAGCATGAACCTCCTGAGATGAGGATTGTTTTTACAGGAATTACATCAAATACAGCTATCATAAACATGCTTGTCAAACATATTAAATTGTTATGTTGACAAATATGCAAAACAAATAATTTTTAATTGTTGATATTCGGGGACAACAGCATAAGAGGACTTATTTTCTATTTTATTAATCTATAATTTGTTTTTACAGTTCATTAAAAATGTTTTAGGGGTGCGTTTTATTATTTTAATCAACAAATTCTTTTAATTTGTGAAATCAAGTTAACATAAAACAGCTTTGCACTAACATTCAACTTTGCCTGAGTGATTCCCTGAAGACATTGTCACATAGTTTTCTTGCCAAAGATACTGTGAAGACAGTATAGTGTAATTCCGCACTCACTGTGCTCTTGAACTTCTGCTCCTTGCCTTTTCTGTGACCCTCACCAAGTTACCAATCATGTCACTCCAAAATAGAAAAAAAATGACTCTCACCCCCTGCCTGGTCATCCTCCATTTACTGAAGTGAGAAAAGAAGATGGCGTTGGACCTATTATCACATTCAGTCAAGTGTTATTGAGAGATGAGCCCTCATGCTCAACTCCTCTAATGCAACAGGGCCCAAATTGGCCCTGGGCCTTTGGAGCAGAGACAAGTTGTCTGCAATTAAAGCAGATTAGACGTTAGGTAAAAGCAGGCAGAGGCAAAATCCTGACTTATTTCTGCTAATCTTTCTTTGATTTACAAGGCAAGAATAGCATGCGAGAAATAACGTTTGTGCCGAATCCATGCAACAATTGCTTACTGACTTCTTTCTGCATCCTGTTAATGTGTGCTTTGCTTAGCTTTTGCACTTTGACATTTCAAGGTTGGGAAAGAGAATGTCAGATCTGTCTGATCGGTGGTGAAATGTTTGAATTTAACCAGTTTGGAAAAGTAGCTGCTGTTAATTAGCAGCTGTTCTTGGCAAGCTTTAACCCTTGGAGGACTGAGGCAGCATTCTGCAGCTTTGAAAAAGCTGCGCAGCCAAGATATTACATTTCCATCTTATCTGCAGTATGGATACTCTTTGTTTAATTTGTGTAATCTCATTTTCCAATGTAATTCTCTGCATTGCATGCACACTTAATTTGGGGTGATGCCAAATAGTTCAAAGTGTGAGGAAGATGCAGTTCTCGAGGTTCACTGGCAAATGCAATTTTAGGCCAGGAGCCAAATTCAGGCATGCTGTTCAACATAGATGTTAAAAGCATTCTTTCTATCTGGGTTTCCACCAGTCAATGATCCTGTGACTATTAGACTAGATTGTGGGAATTGGCAGATACTGTACAAGCGGCATTTTCTCCAGTGTGTGAAGCGTGGATCGGTGCTGAATTTATTTGCAAACCATTCTTGTCAAAACCACATCTTGTACCGTTAAAATACATTCTACCATAAAATAACATCGGAACTATTTGTCACATGAGATCACGAGTGCTTTGTTGGAAAAAACCGTTACAAATTGTATTGAAATTCTTGAAGGTGATTCGGCCCCATATTGTGAAAGCAATATATCTCAGTCTGCTGCAAAAAAATATTTTTGACATTTATTTCATTGCTTTCACCCACTATTTAGAACGGAGATGAGGAAACACTTTTTCTCACAGAGAGTGGTGAGTCTGTGGAATTCCCTGCCTCAGAGGGTGGTGGAGGTGGGTTCTCTGCATGCTTTCAAGAGAGCGCTAGATAGGGCTCTTAAAAATAGCGGAGTCAGGGGATATGGGGAGAAGGCAGGAACAGGGTACAGATTGGGGATGACCAGCCATGATCACATTGAATGGCGGTGCTGGCTCGAAGGGCCGAATGGCCTACTCCTGCACCTATTGTCTATTGTTTACATGTGGGCTAACTTGGATAACCCAGGAAACAGGAATCACAAAGCTTTATTAACCCGTGCCCATTGGTTCCAAAGCAGGCGGCAAACCAACTTCATGTTGCCTGCTCATTTACATGATGACTGCACGCAGATAGTGCTAACCGTGCTGCTTTTTCACACCACAACTCAGCAAGGAATCCAATGCCATGAGTAGCTTGCTCACACCACGTCATGGAAGCCTGCACGATTTAAAGTTCACTTGCCTTTCTTAAAGGGACGGTGCCTTTTAGTTGTTGGAGGCTATTAAAGTCATCATGATAAAAAGCAGAATAATGGTGCAACAAATGAAAGAACTGCCTCCAGGGAACAGTGTGATGGTGCCTTTCATGGATTTCATCAGAAGGAATCAAGAGGTCAAGGCAAAAGCAGCAAACTCAGTTGGAGCAGGAAGCTGCAGCAAATTCACCTGATAATTTGGAAATGGCATTATTAAAACAGCACTAGCAGTGACCATGCAAATATCATTGTTACTGTTTTGCAGATCTTTCATTCATTTGTTCTATATCTCTCTACAACATCGTCTATATCTCTTGCTTCCCTTTCCCGCGACTTTCAGTCTGAAGAAGGGTCTCGACCCGAAACGTCACCCATTCCTTCTCTCCAGTGATGCTGCCTGTCCCACTGAGTTACTCCAGCACTTTGTGTCTATCTTCAGTTTAAACCAGCATCTGCAGTTCCTTCCTACACATTACTATAAGTTTAGTGACCATGCATGTCACCATGTTGATGAATGCACTTCAAATACACACCTCACCAACAATGTATTCCATTCTTGCTCAATGCACATCTCCCCATTACAGTCTCTATCAATTTAGAATTCACAACTTGCCGTTTTACACACCTCTGCAAAACCCCCACCCACATTTCACAGTTCATGACAGCCACATAACCCAAGCACGATGCAAGGCACCCACTCGCACGCATTCTTTTATCGTGCAGAGCAAGATGGGGCATCACCAAAAGCAATAACAATTAACTAGGAGAGAACAGAGTTGCATCTATACTGTTATATCCATGGAAACAAGTGAAAAATAGGTTGCCAACTATGGTGGCCCCATACTGATGGTGTGCTCAAGTAAAGTCAAGTCAATTCCAGTTTATTGTCATATGCACAAGTACAGTAAGGTACAGGTGCTATGAAATTCCTGTTTGCAGCAGCATCACAATCACATAGAACATTGTACATAGATTATACAAGACAGAGAAAAGAACAATACTACAAAAACAATACATCAGTGTAAAAACACAATCTAAACAAGATCAGGGAAGTGATGGTGAGATTTGTAGTGTTCTGTTGCTGTGTTTGGATTAGGGTTGAGCACTTTGGTTCAAGTACCTGAATGGTTGTAGGAAAGGAGCAATTCCTGAAACTGTTGGTGTGGGAGTGTTCTCTCTGTCCTTCTGCCTGATGAAAGCAGCAAAAAGAGGGCATGGCCCACATGGTGTAATATTAAGGATACTGTGGAAGTTCTGTGGATGATGAGCCTTGGACAGAGGCTGCAGCCAGGACTGGGTTAAAAGATAGATCAGCTATCTGCTTCCTGGAGACAGAGCTCACTACCTAGTTCTCAGGTGATGATGTTAATGGGGGAAAAGGACGACAATTTTGCACAATGGCTTTGGAACAGTGCCAGAAATTATTTAGGTAAATTTAGTTTAGTAAATACTTGTGGGGATTTATGCAGAGATGAAGCTATCCTTTCCTATATGGAAGGAAATGGCTGTCACTTAATGAAGCACAAATATACTGTCCTTGTTCAGGAGAACAACTTTTGTCTGGCCATTCCTATCCTTCTGCCAGCCAGTACATTCAGTCAGTAAGCCAAGACTGCTATCATTCACAGTGACATAGCACAGTCTAAGCTGAGCAATTTGTGCCACTCAGCTCCTCAACATCTACTTCAAAGATTATCTGCAGTTTCTGCTGCAATAGCCCTAATGCAACAATCGGTGGAGCATTGCCTAGGAAGACTTGTTCAGGGGAATCACAGGGAGTACTCTAGGATGATTGGTTGACCTTTGTGGGTAGCGTGGCATGATTGATATATCATAATAGTTCAAAATATTTGTTTTGTCACTTGTTTGATATGCCTCACTGAAATCCACACATTGCCCAGTTCCAACACACAACGTTCACTGCAGGTGTATGTCATGGTGTCATAGAGCTGTGCAACATGGCCACTGACTTGCCCATGCCGACCAAGTTGGCATATAGGGCAGGACATATAGGGCAGCACAATGGCGCAGCAGTAGAGTTGCTGCCTTACAACTTCAGACACCGGGGTTCGATCCTGACCACTGATGCTATCTGTATGGAGTTAGTACATTCTATCTGCGACCGCATGGGTTTTCTCCTGTGCTCCAGTTTCCTCCCACACTCCAAAGATTATTGGTTAATTGGCTTTGGAAAAATTGTAAATTGTCCCTAGTGTGTGTAGGATAGTGTTAATGTGTGGGCGATCGCTGGTTGGCACGGATAAGGTGGGCTGAAGGGCTTGTTTCCGCTCTGTATCTCTAAACTAAACAAAAAGGACACGTTTGCCTGCATTTCATGCATAGCCTTCTAATTCCTTCCTTTCCATTTATCTGTCCAAATATATTTTAAAGGTCATATTGTATCTGTTTCTATAGCATCTTCTGGCAGCTCAAAAGTGACTGAGTCACACTGTAAATAGTGTACTTTCAGTGCACGAGACTCTGAGAAATAAAGTTATTTGTCAGTGCATAACAATTATTTTGAAAGAAGGAAAAGATATTGCAGCTTCATTCGCTAAAGTTTTAAGTGAGGCTTGTGGCTTGCATTGTGAATTATGCCCTCTGCATTAAAACTGCTTGCCAAAGGTCTTGCATGCATTAAGGTATACTGTACATGGAAGTATGACATTCAATTTGTTGAACTGCATGCTTTGTCCACAAAGACATGCTTTCCAGAATTTAAACTTTAAAATTTGTAATTCAATCAAACAAAAACAGAACGCTGAGATGGTATTAAAATCAATGATTTGGAAAACAGGAACAAAATAAGCAATAATTTATGATGAGGTTTATTCCTTTGGTATTTGTTAATAGCCCAATCCAAAGTTGACTTTCGTTTGCTGAGAGTGTGTCTTTCTGATGATGGGACCTGGGTGCTGGAGCAAACTCCATTGTGACCGTTGGGTGCACTCCAATTTTACAAAACTGTCATATGGCGATATGGCTGTGAATTTCAACGCTGTCACCTATTCAGTTGGAGATCAGTCAGTCCAGATGAACTAGAATTACCATTTTAGATATCTCATAGCTCAAGGCTAGAACATGTCACCCTCTTTATTTCCACCTCAAAGCAAGCTGTTTGGGCAGATGCTGGCTGCAGCCCTCACTGACACATTCAGCAGAGTGGCCTTTGTCTGTGTTAATTGAGCACTCCCTTCATCTAATAGCCAGCCTTTATACTTATTGAATTGGCTAAAGTGGCGCAGGTGAAAATATTTTAATATCCTTGTTAATCACTTTGCAATATGAAGCATGTTGAGAACTGCAGGTTTGCCCGTGTTAATTAAAAGCTCTTCATACAAACATCGTCCCCCTTTAGTTAAAATAATGATCACTTGTGCCTTGGCCAAATATCGGACTGATATTTTCAGAACCACTGAAAATCAAATTCCTATTAAATCTTCTGTGACATTCTAGTCTTTAATGAAATGATTGATGTTGAGTAGTTTGGCGGTGTCCGATCCACTTATAAAAGAGAACATATTGCATTAGTCATTGAGAGAAAATGACAACCTGCTTGCATCATGTAAGAGTTGCATTCAGGGTCGTTTTTGTGTAGCATGTTTTGAAGATATTGAAAGACCATTGAACCAGGATTAGTGCAAATTACCTTGTTAGCGATGCCTGTTTGCAAGTATTATATAAATTAATGCCTCAAATATAGAAAAAATTAACGTATTTACCTAGTAAATCTCAGGTTTTAAATATAATAATTAATGCTTTTAATGTGCAAACTTGTATTTGGGATAAAGCACTTTGTAATTTATCACATATTTTATACAACTCAAAATCTGCGAGCACATTCTGTGTCAAATTTAATAGCTTTCTGAATCAACTTTTAAATGTTATTGTGTGTGAAGAAGATCAATATGATTTCCATAAAATTTTAATAGTTGTAGTCTAATCTAATTAAAGGACCATTTATAAAGCACTAATATTCACATAGAAAGCCGAAGCACAATATTCACCATCCAGGACAAAGAAGCCCATATGACTGGTATCTCACCAACCACATTATAAATTCATACCTTGCATCTCCTCCACACAGTAGCCGCTGTTATTCCTAACACCAAAAGCCACTCCCAAATCCTTGGTCTCTATGACCAAGAAGATCAAGGGAGGAAAGTGCATGGGAACACCACCACCGCTAGGTTCCCTTCCATATTGCACAGCAAGCTGGTTTGGAAATATATTGGTGGTCCTTCATTATAACTGTCTAATTAACACCTGATCCAATCGCACTATTGGAGTATCTTCATCAGAAGAATTCAAGAAGTTAGCTAGTCATAATCTGTTCAGGGGTAGTTCAGGATAGGCAATGTATGCTGGCCTTGCCAGTGATGCCCAGTTACTGAAAATGGACAAATAATAAATAGATTGACTTTTTTTACCCTAACTGACCATTTAGACAGTCTGTGTTTAAGAAAGAACTGCAGATGCTGGAAAAATCAAAGGTAGATAAAAATGCTGGAGAAACTCAACGGGTGAGGCAGCATCTATGGAGAGAAGGAATAGGCAATGTTTCGGGTCGAGACCCTTCTTCAGACTGATGTCGAGAGGGAGGAGGGGGCGAGAAAAAGGAAGAAAGTCTGGAATGCTTTCACCAAATATACACAAAATGCTGTAATAACTCAGTGGGTCAGGCGGCATTTCTGCAGTAAAGGAAATTGTGACATTTTGGGTCAAAACCCTTCATCAGACTGAAAGATAGAGGCGTGGGGGGGAGGAATAAACTGGAGGTGAGTAAAGGCCAGAACAAAACAGGGCCAGCAACAGGTGAACTCAGGAAGGGTGGAGTCCATATTAGCCCATTGTTGTGCTAATAAGAGGGATACAAGGATGCGAACCGAAGATCCTATAGCGGAGCAAGATAGACCACTCCTTCTAAATGCAATGGGCTGACGTGTAGTATGCAACGGAGCAGAACGTGGGCCTTTTTTTCATCCATTTCAGTAACCCGACCCAACCCGACTCGCAGTGTAATCAACGTTGCGGGGGAACAGTTTGTGTTAATAAATTATAATTCTGAAAATGAGGAGAAGATTTTTACCAGAGAACTTTTATTTTTACGAGGATGTTTCCGTAACCGGCTTCCGTCTCCACACTAGTATCTTTGCTCCGCTATGGGAACTTTGGTGCGGAGACGGAAGCCGGTTACGGAAATGGGGCCGAAAATTACCCATGAATCTGCCCATGACCATACTATGTCTTTTTCGTCGAGTGATCTATCTTGCTTGCTATAGGATCTTTGATGCGAACACTTTTTGACAGGGACATGGATTTACAGGGAATGGAGGGATATGGATTATGTGCAGACAGATAAGAGATGGCCCTGGTGTCATGTTCTACACAGACATTGTAGGCCGAAGGGCCTGTTCTGTGCTGTACTGTTCTATGTTCTATGTTTTATGTGTTGCACTGTGATCAGTGTCAGGCTCCCTTTACCAGCTCATTGAAATGTGGGAACCTGAAGGGCAAAGGTCTCCTAAGCTGACATTAATAGTAGAAAGCTGTAGCCACAAGAAACATATTTAAAGAAAATTTTAGTCAGCTTCCCAAAATTATGATTTGGATGGTTGCAAACTTGCCCGCCAGCTGTGATTACAGTACGTTAGCAGAATAACTCAGAAAGATGTTTGTGATGGAAAAAGTGGCACCACGATGTAGTTCCTAACCTTCTCCTTCCTTGGCATTCCAGTGTGAACATGTCGGTTTTATTTTTCCCCTACTTCTTGTATTTCCAGCAGATAATCGAAGAGCTTGCATGAATTAGCTGCTGCTTTCCCATCTGTATGGTACAAATTTTCATCTTAACTCAGTCTATCCAGTGGCACAAAAAACTGATGGCACAAAATTTAAATAAGCAGACAAGTGTATATAATGCCATTGGGCTTTGAATCATATCTATTTCCCCTCTTGCTTTTAGGAAAGATCCTGCACTCAGCATCTTTATAATGCAGCTTTTCTCATTTCATCGAAAGGCCAGTGCAGGTGGAGTGGTCCTTTGGCTAAGGACTCTCCTGCCTTGAACTTTCACTTCTCGTATATGCCACTGCAATACTCACACAATATCACTTGCCCTCTTGCTGGTGAAGCTTCCTTTGATGCCAGCCAATGACATGCTGCTCTCAAAACATCTGTTCCTGCTGCAGGCCAGATGTTGTTTTGCATCACTTTTTAGGATTCAGCTGAAGCTGGTTAAAATCTCCCAGACTTAGGCTGCCAACATAGGGCAAGGTCAGGAACCCCACCCTCATCCCAAGACAGATCCTGCTCCAAACTGAAATTCTATCTCCTGTGCGTCACTTGGTAGCTGTTCAACAAGCCATAATGATCCTTAGTTTCTAAGTGTCATTGATGGATGGGATTTATATAGTGCCTTTCTAATACTCAAGGCGCTTGAATTGAGATGCGCTGATGCAAGAAACTGCAGATATTGCAATCTTGAGCATAAAACAAAGTGCTGGAGGAACTCAGCATGTCAGGCAGCATCTGTGGAGGGATTACTTCTCACTTGTAACTGAATAATTGAGATTAATGAGAAAGGCTAATCACCCTATATATGACCGTTCTATAAAACCAAGACAGGGCCCTGGGGAGTTTTGTAATTTGGAGACCTACGGTTACAATTTCACAGTTCCCTGAAAGTGGCGACATCCAGAGACAGGGTGGTGAAGATAAGGAAAAAAGAGGAGTGAATGTAAAGCGGAGAGAGAGATATAGGTGGAAGTGCACAGGCATGATGGGAAAGAGTGGAGTTGCAAGGGAAATGAGGAATGTGAGGGGTAGAAGATGAGCATAAGTATAAGCGGAAAGGAATAGGGTGATGGGGGTAGGTGGAGATATGTGTGCACCAGGGAGGGGAGGGCAGGGATGGAAGAGAAGGGTGGGTAGGGGGTATTTGTTACAATTGGAGAATTAAATATTCATACTGTTCAGTTGTACTGTAGGTTACCTAAGTGATAGTTACAATGCGCCTCACCATTCGGAAGACCACTTGTGTAGCAGGCAGGCTTTAAGTGGCGCAGGCCCCAGCCACACAGTATTGGTTCACCACTGAATCATTCAGCCAGGTGAGGTGCCTGCAGCAGAAGCACATGGGGCATGGCAATCACAGATCACAGTCCCCAATGCAGTATGAGGGGCCTTAGGATTTGAAATCAAAGGGATTTAAAGTTTTACTGCAGACTGTTAGCCATCTATTTATTTCATACATATTTTGAACTCCATTTTTTTCACTTTGGCATTTTGAAGTTCTGTATGTGTGCTGTGCCAGCCCTTATATAGACAGTTGTTTGACTTTCCCTGCTCCCTCACAGACAGATAGTGACTTTAAAAAAAAAACTCCTTTCCCCTTAGGAATTTTCGTTTCCCCAGGTTATGACCGACTTAAAAACATTGCGGTGAACTTGTCACCTTTATTGTTGCGTCTCTTTTAGGTTTGTCTCCAGGTCAATGGTAATCTCTCCTGGTTCACTCGAGTGATATCACGGGGGCCTGTTGATATGCACAAGGTGTAAAAACTACTGACTTGGGTGCTAAATGTTGGAAGTGAACCCTGGCAGCCTTGAATATTTTTTTCAACGTGGATATTAAGTGCTTGTGGCTGATCTTTGCTCAGCTCATCAGAAACACTAAAGGAGAATTGTCTGCTTTCATAACTTATTCCCTTGATTTTCCTTTCTTTGATAATATTCCTGGATTACAAAGTACTCGAATCCCTCACATGTGGCATGTTTTTGAATAAACAATGGATAAGATAATTTTCAATCCCCGACAGCATAGCTGTGGCTTCACACCTCATGGGGTGCTATGGCCTAAGGCCTAGTTTATATTTTAATACCATGCCTGGTACTCTTGCAGCATTAACCTGAGCAAGCTTCGCTGGTGCTACACAATTTATGTAAACTAATGCAACAAAATGCCTAAAACCATTTGAACTGCAAAATGGTGCCAATAGTATTTTAAAATTGGTTTATAATTTTGCCAGAATACAAGAAAGTTTTACTGCCTAATTAGCCTTCTAGTGGAGTTATGATAACATCATCAATGCCACAAATTAAATTTAACTGAATTAAAGAGCAATTCTTGCAGTGAGAAGAAACTGACTGTGAAGAAAATGATTAAGATCTCCTCTTATAACAATCCCTATGGGCCAGAAAGAGGAGAGGACTATGCCGGCTTTACCTTGCATTTAACACTATTCCCTTATCATGTATCTATTCACTGTAAATGGCTCAATTGTAATCATGTGTTGGCTTTCCAGTGACTGGATAGCACGAAACAAAAGCTTTCGCTGTACTGTGGCAATGGTCCCATAGCAGAAGCGTCCGCGTCACGGGGCTGGAAACTGGAAGTATCCTGAGCTAATTCTGCTACCACCATCATCTATTGCAATAAGTGATGGCTCCCACTGATTGTCGCCGGAAGTTTGCGTCCTTTTCAGGACGGACGATGACAGCGATGTCAACATTTAAAACATGGAAGATGGACATGAAAGAAGAAGACTGTGGCAATAAACTAAACTGTGCAAAAATATTGTCCAAAATATTTTAACATATAAAAATATGCAATGAGCAGAGAAGCTGTTCTTGTTTCATTCTAGGATTCTTGGGAATGCTTTTCACCCGGGCACGATGTGTATGCAGCATGCTTACCTGTTCGTAGGCCTGGTTTTCCACAAATTAACTGTACATAATTTTGGGAGACCTGCGTAAAGCACAACACTTCCTTGTGCACTTTGTCTCACATGGTTGGAGCTCCTAGATTGACAGTTATCATCGGGGTGTCTTCAGGTAACCTCGTATTAAGAATCACCCACTTCTCAGATGCTCAGCTCGATGTCGTGGAGGCAAGAAGACATGTGGGGTGTGGTTGAAACCAGCACAGGAAGGTTTGATCTACAAATAGTGGAGCGATCTGGTGCATCAGTTTATTAGAGCAGAAGGTATTGTTCTCTTTCAACTGTAATATCCATGATGGAATTACAGTTTGTCTCTTTAAGTGTTGGCTTTAATGACTTTAGTGGGTTTGCTCCTTTCAAAAACGACCTACTTTGCTCAAATATCAAGGTGCTGTTCATCCTGCCCTTATTATCCTTCACGACCTTTATAAACTGTTTCAACCTGATTTACTCTGTGTCGCATGTGGCAAAACATTCTCAAGAATCTTACATGTTAACGGTAAATATGAATACGATATAATACGAATATCACTGTACCTTAATTGGTACATGTGACAATAAAAGACGTTTGAAAGCTTTGAATCTTCCACCCGCCTAAGGTGGCCCCTCTCTTCGCCTTTATAGACCTGTCTCTGACGCTCCGCTCAAGCATCTCTCACCTTCAAGTCTGATGCTATTGATCTTTTGAAAGGTTGGCCACCTCCCATCCTGGTCACTCTTTCAACTAAAGCTTCCACCTTTATTCTCCTCAACTCCTTAATCATCTGTGCAATGTTTGCTGAACTCTATGAAACTCAGTAGACCTTAATTCACCTTTTCCAAAACCACTCACAAACAAGGTTATTGATTTTCTCATCTCTCTCTTCTTCCCGTTCACCATTGCTTTTAAAAACAAATGCAGCATCCTATAATGGCCTTGTCACCAAGTTAAATACCATTCATTCAGATGTATTAGCCACTGCAATAGAGACATTCAATGAAAGCACTTGGGACCTCACTGAATTATCCAGAAAGGTATGAATGTGAATACAATTTATCACCTGTCATATGAGCACGTGACCCCATTTTATATATACACTAGACTAAGTGCAGACCCGTTGGGTCTGCTCCCCCAACGCAATATTCCATCACTTACCCGTTCCCCCAACGCAACCTGTTCCCCAGCACACAATATTCCACCACTCATGCATGGGATGAATATTCTGCAGGGTGACTTTAGAGAGCTCGGAAAAATGCTGAAAAGCAGGACCTCCAGGGTTGTTATCTCCGGTTTGCTTCCAGTTCCTCGTGCTGGCGAGAGCAGGAACAGGGAGATACGGGACCTGAACGTGTGGCTGAGGAACTGGTGCATGGGGCAGGGATTTAGATTCTTAGATCACTGGGATCTGTTTTGGGGTAAGGGGGAACTGTACAAAAGGGACGGATTGCATCTTAACAGGTGTGGGACCAGCATTCTGGCAGGCAGGTTTGCCACTGCTACACGGGTGGTTTTAAACTGAATAAGGGGGGTGGGGTGTCGAATGGGATAGTGGAGGATGGAGTTAAAGGGAAAGGGTTTCTTAAATGTGTGAGCGTAGAGACAGAGGGGTGTAAAATGAGGGTAGAAGCAATAGGTAGCAAGGTGAAAAGTAAAAGTGGCAGGCAGACAAAACCAGGGCAAAAATCAAAAAGGGCCACTTTTCAACATAATTGTATAAGGGGTAAGAGTGTTGTAAAAATAAGCCTGAAGGCCTTGTGTCTCAATGCAAGGAGCATTCGTAATAAGGTGGATGAGTTGAATGTGCAGATAGCTATTAATGACTATGATATAGTTGGGATCATGGAGACATGGCTCCAGGGTGACCAAGGCTGGGAGCTGAACATCCAGGGATATTCAATATTCAGGAGGGATAGAGAGAAAGGAAAAGGAGGTGGAGTAGCGTTGCTGATTAGAGAGGAGATTAACGCAATGGAAAGGAAGGACATTAGTTTGGAGGATGTGGAATCGGTATGGGTAGAGCTGCGAAACACTAAGGGGCAGAAAACGCTGGTGGGTGTTGTGTACAGGCCACCTAACAGTAGTAGTGAAGTTGGAGATGGTATCAAACAGGAAATTAGAAATGCGTGCGACAAAGGCAAAACCGTTATAATGGGTGACTTCAATCTACATATAGATTGGGTGAATCAAATTGGCAGGGGTGCTGAGGAAGAGGAGTTCTTGGAATGTATGCGGGATAGTTATCTAAATCAACATGTAGAGGAACCAACGAGAGAGCAGGCTATTTTAGACTGGGTATTGAGTAATGAGGAAGGGTTAGTTAGCAGTCTTGTTGTACGTGCCCCCTTGGGCAAGAATGACCATAATATGGTTGAGTTCTTCATTAGGATGGAGAGTGACATTGTTAATTCAGAAACAATGGTTCTGAACTTAAAGAAAGGTAACTTTGAGGGTATGAGACGTGAATTGGCCAAGATTGACTGGCAATTAATTCTAAAAGGGTTGACGGTGGATATGCAATGGAAGACATTTAAAGACTGCATGGATGAACTACAAAAATTGTTCATCCCAGTTTGGCAAAAGAATAAATCAGGGAAGGTAGTACATCCGTGGATAACAAGGGAAATCAGGGATAGTATCAAAGCGAAGGATGATGCGTACAAATTAGCCAGAAAAAGCAGCATACCGGAGGACTGGGAGAAATTCAGAGATCAGCAGAGGAGGACAAAGGGCTTAATTAGGAAAGGAAAAATAGATTATGAAAGAAAACTGGCAGGGAACATAAAAACTGACTGCAAAAGTTTTTATAGATATGTGAAAAGAAAGAGATTAGTTAAAACAAATGTAGGTCCCTTGCAGTCAGAAACAGGTGAGTTGATCATGGGGAACAAGGATGTGGCGGACCAATTGAATAACTACTTTGGTTCCGTCTTCACTAAGGAAGACATAAATAATCTGCCGGAAATAGCAGGGGACCGCGGGTCAAAGGAGTTGGAGGAATTGAGTGAAATCCAGGTTAGCCGGGAAGTGGTGTTGGGTAAATTGAATGGATTAAAGGCCGATAAATCCCCAGGGCCAGATAGGCTGCATCCCAGAGTACTTAAGGAAGTAGCTCCAGAAATAGTGGATGCATTAGTAATAATCTTTCAAAACTCTTTAGATTCTGGAGTAGTTCCTGAGGATTGGCGGGTAGCAAACGTAACCCCACTTTTTATGAAGGGAGGGAGAGAGAAAACGGGGAATTACAGACCAGTTAGTCTAACATCGGTAGTGGGGAAACTGCTAGAGTCAGTTATTAAAGATGGGATAGCAGCACATTTGGAAAGTGGTGAAATCATTGGACAAAGTCAGCATGGATTTACAAAAGGTAAATCATGTCTGACGAATCTTATAGAATTTTTCGAGGATGTAACTAGTAGCGTGGATAGGGGAGAACCAGTGGATGTGGTGTATCTGGACTTCCAGAAGGCTTTCGACAAGGTCCCACATAAGAGATTAGTATACAAACTTAAAGCACACGGCATTGGGGGTTCAGTATTGATGTGGATAGAGAACTGGCTGGCAAACAGGAAGCAAAGAGTAGGAGTAAACGGGTCCTTTTCACAATGGCAGGCAGTGACTAGTGGGGTACCGCAAGGCTCAGTGCTGGGACCCCAGCTATTTACAATATATATTAATGATCTGGATGAGGGAATTGAAGGCAATATCTCCACGTTTGCGGATGACACTAAGCTGGGGGGCAGTGTTAGCTGTGAGGAGGATGCTAGGAGACTGCAAGGTGACTTGGATAGGCTGGGTGAGTGGGCAAATGTTTGGCAGATGCAGTATAATGTGGATAAATGTGAGGTTATCCATTTTGGTGGCAAAAACAGGAAAGCAGACTATTATCTAAATGGTGGCCGACTAGGAAAAGGGGAGATGCAGCGAGACCTGAGTGTCATGGTACACCAGTCATTGAAAGTAGGCATGCAGGTGCAGCAGGCAGTGAAGAAAGCGAATGGTATGTTAGCTTTCATAGCAAAAGGATTTGAGTATAGGAGCAGGGAGGTTCTACTGCAGTTGTATAGGGTCTTGGTGAGACCACACCTAATAGTAATAATAATAGCTTTATTTATATAGCACATTTTAAGTCAATTTGCATTGACACCAAAGGGCTTTACATAAATTAAATAATAAGTTTACATACAAACCATAGAAAAAGGTTAAAATTAAATAAAGAAAGAAAATGGACACAACACATTATAGAGTTCAACACAAATGTCCCCCCACAGCAGAATCAAAAATTTTCCACTGTGGGGAAAGGCAGCAGAAAGTTAAGTCCTCTTCCTCTGAAACACCTGAGGTCGGGGCCCATCCGTGGCCCTGCAGCCAGTCCGATGTTTTCAGGGCCCTCTTGCCGTGAAGATGGAACACTGGCGTCGGGTGAAACAATTCCTCAGCGGCTTGGAAAGTCTGGAGCGGCTGCCTCCTCCCCGGAGACCGGAGAACCCGTAGACTTCAGGCCGCGCCGGTTGGAGCTCCGACCCCGGCGAACTCGATCCCTGGCTCCGCGGCGCTCCAAATCCAGCGCCGCCCGCGGCCGGACGCCCGCAGCCACAACTCCGCGATGTTTGGATCGACGGCCACAGCGCTCCGGAGCTTACCGCACGGCGACCCGGTAAGGCATCGCCCGCTCCGTGGTTCCGCTCCGTGATGGTGTCCTTGCGCTGCGCCGCCGCCGAAGCTGTAGTCCCGGCCGGTCCCGACAGGAAACGCCGCTCCAGTCTCGATGGTAGGCCGCGAGGACGTGGCGAAGAAGCAGCTCGGAGGGATGCTGCCTCTCCGACCAGGTAGGGGACTAAGAATTAAAGTTTCCCCCTTCCCCCCCCCACCCACCACATAAAAGACCTCCACTAACATTTTGGACAGGACTTAAAATAAAAAAAAGGTGAAGAGACGGACTGCGGGCAGGCTGCCATACACAGACGGCGCCCACTCCCGCACATCCGCCATCTCCACCTGGAGTATTGCGTACAGTTCTTGTCTCCATATCTGAGGAAGGACATTATTGCCATAGAGGGAGTGCAGAGAGGGTTCTCCAGACTGATTCCTGGGATGTCAGGACTGTCTTATGAAGAAAGACTGGATAGACTTGGTTTATACTCTCTAGAATTTAGGAGATTGAGAGGGGATCTTATAGAAACTTGCAAAATTCTTAAGGGGTTGGACAGGCTAGATGCAGGAAGATTGCTCCCGATGTTGGGGAAGTCCAGGACAAGGGGTCACAGCTTAAGGATAAGGGGGAAATCCTTTAAAACCGAGATGAGAAGAACTTTTTTCACAGAGAGTGGTGAATCTCTGGAACTCTCTGCCACAGAGGGTAGTCGAGGCCAGTTCATTGGCTATATTTAAGAGGGAGTTAGATGTGGCCCTTGTGGCTAAGGGGATCAGAGGGTATGGAGAGAAGGCAGGTACGGGATACTGAGTTGGATGATCAGCCATGATCATATTGAATGGCGGTGCAGGCTCGAAGGGCCGAATGGCCTACTCCTGCACCTAATTTCTATGTTTCTATGTTTCTATGCATAGCCCCCAACTGCGCAAGCGCAGCTCATTTCCCCTTATCCCCCAGCACTCTCTCCCCCTCCTCTTCACCCCTCCTCTTCTTTCCCCTCTCCTCCTCCCCTCCCCAATCCCTCCCTCACCTCTCCCTCCCTCTCCTTTCCCCTATCCTCAGTCATTCCCTCCCTCCCACATAACTGCTCTCTCCTCCCTACCCCCTCCTATTCCTCTATCCCCCACTCCTCACCTTCCCTAACCCCCCCACTATCCCTCCTCATATCCCCCACTGCCCACCTCTCCCTCTATTCCCCACTCCCTACCTCCCCTATTCCCCCCTCCTCTCCCTCTATTTCCCCTCCTCCCCCACCAGATATGAGACAGGAAAAACTGAAAAAAGAGGAAGAGATAAATCTCAACGCAAATTTTGAAATGCGGCAATGTCCCACCGCCGCCGTGAGGCCCCACTGCTGCCACGAGGCCTCACCGCCGCAGTCTTGATGCCTCCTGGATCGCCGTGTAGAACTCCGGCCGGGGCCTCGCGGGTAGACGCCCGGGTCGAACAAAGCGGCCAACAGCACCCGCAGCTGGACACCATGGAGGTTGTGAAGTGGGCTCGGCTGGTCGCCTGCTCGGCCGCTCGGCACCACGGAGACGCCCGCCGGCGTAGCGTTAGTGATGCTCACTCCACTCCTTCAACTTTATATTCTCCTCGCCAGTTGAGGTGGTGCCGCCCGTGACTGACAGCGGACCCGGCAATTCAGTGTGGCGATGGTGCAGGAAGGGGCGTCGCCATCCCAGCGACTGGCAGGAGAGGAGACCAATCTGCGTGTGCGCGGTTTTTATGACTTTTAAACTATAATAACTTTTAAAATATATCATCGATCAGAACAAAACTTGTTTCCCTTGTAGCAGAGGGGAATGGTGAGTAAGATGGTGAAACATTGTAGCGCTATCGCGTACCATTTTTGTGCAAATAGAAAAAATGCAAAACCGGAAGAGCACAAGATCAGAGTTTTTGTTATGTTTAGAAGATGTATACAGAGAAATGGAAGACATTTAAAGGTGACATTTTAAGAGTACAGAATCTTTATGTCCCTGTTCGGTTGAAAGGAAAGGAAAAATTGGAAAGAGCCATGGTTTTCAAGGGAAATTGGACACTTGGTTCGGAAAAAGAGAGAGATCTACAATAATTATAGGCAGCATGGAGTAAATGAGGTGCTTGAGGAGTATAAAGAATGTAAAAAGAATCTTAAGAAAGAAATTAGAAAAGCTAAAAGAAGATATGAGGTTGGTAAGGTGAAAGTAAATCCAAAGGGTTTCTACAGCTATATTAATAGCAAAAGGATAACGAGGGATAACATTGGTCCATTAGAGAGTCAGAGTGGACAGCTATCTGCAGAGCCAAAAGAGATGGGGGAGATATTGAACAATTTTCTTTTCTTCGGTATTCACCAAGGAGAAGGATATTGAATTATGTGAGGTAAGGGAAACAAGTAGAGTAGCTATGGAAACTATGAGATTCAAAGAAGAGGAAGTACTGACACTTTTGCGAAATATAAAAGTGGATAAGTCTCCAGGCCCGGACAGGATATTCCCTAGGACATTGAGGGAAGTTAGTGTAGAAATAGCAGGGTCTATGACAGAAATATTTCAAATGTCATTAGAAACGGGAATAGTGCCGGAGGATTGGCGTACTGCGCATGTTGTTCCATTGTTTAAAAAGGGGTCTAAGAGTAAACCTAGCAATTATAGACCTGTTAGTTTGACGTCAGTGGTGGGCAAATTAATGGAAAGGATACTTAGAGATAATATATATAAGCATCTGGATAAACAGGGTCTGATTAGGAACAGTCAACATGGATTTGTGCCTGGAAGGTCGTGTTTGACTAATCTTCTTGTATTTTTTGAAGAGGTTACTCGGGAAATTGATGAGGGTAAAGCAGTGGATGTTGTATATATGGACTTCAGTAAGGCCTTTGACAAGGTTCCTCATGGAAGGTTGGTTAAGATGGTTCAATTGTTGGGTATTAATGGTGGAGTAGCAAGATGGATTCAACAGTGGCTGAATGGGAGATGCCAGAGAGTAATGGTGGATGGTTGTTTGTCAGGTTGGAGGCCAGTGACTAGTGGGGTGCCACAGGGATCTGTGTTGGGTCCACTGTTGTTTGTCATGTACATCAATGATCTGGATGATGGTGTGGTAAATTGGATTAGTAAGTATGCAAATGATACTAAGATAGGTGGGGTTGTGGATAATGATGTAGATTTTCAAAGTCTACAGAGAGATTTATGCCAGTTGGAAGAGTGGGCTGAAAGATGGCAGATAGAGTTTAATGCTGATAAGTGTGAGGTGCTACATCTGGGCAGGACAAATCAAAATAGGACGTACATGGTAAATGGTAGGGAATTGAAGAATGCAGGTGAACAGAGGGATCTGGGAATAACTGTGCACAGTTCCCTGAAAGTGGAATCTCATGTAGATAGGGTGGTAAAGAAAACTTTTGGTGTGCTGGCCTTTATAAATCAGAGCATTGAGTATAGAAGTTGGGATGTAATGTTAAAATTGTACAAGGCATTGGTGAGGCCAATTCTGGAGTATGGTGTACAATTTTGGTCGCTTAATTATAGGAAGGATGTCAACAAAATAGAGAGAGTACAGAGGAGATTTACTAGAATGTTGCCTGGGTTTCAGCAACTAAGTTACAGAGAAAGGTTGAACAAGTTAGGGCTTTATTCTTTGGAGCGCAGAAGGTTAAGGGGGGACTTGATAGAGGTCTTTAAAATGATGAGAGGGATAGACAGAGTTGACGTGGATAAGCTTTTCCCACTGAGAGTAGGGAAGATTCAAACAAGGGGACATGACTTGAGAATTAAGGGACAGAGGTTTAGGGGTAACTTGAGGGGGAACTTCTTTACTCAGAGAGTGGTGGCTGTGTGGAATGAGCTTCCAGTGAAGGTGGTGGAGGCAGGTTCGTTTTTATCATTTAAAAATAAATTGGATAGTTATATGGACGGGAAAGGAATGGAGGGTTATGGTCTGAGCGCAGGTATATGGGACTAGGGGAGAATACGTGTTCGGCACGAACTAGAAGGGTCGAGATGGCCTGTTTCCGTGCTATAATTGTTATATGGTTATATGGTTATATGGTATGTGTGTGTATATATACATATATATCTGTGTGTGTGTGTGTGTGTGTGTGTGTGTGTGTGTGTGTGTGTGTGTGTGTGTGTGTGTGTGTGTGTGTGTGTGTGTGTGTGTGTGTGTGTGTGTGTGTGTGTGTGTGTGTGCGCATATATGTGTGTGCGTGTACGAGTTCACATATGCTGATTATATAAATAATTAGAATTTAAAGCCTTCGGAATTTACACTTATGACACATAAATGGAAAATAAGACATTTTTTAATTAAAACAATGTGGAGAGTGACACTACCTGAAAGAATATTGGATGGCAATTTTCAGCACACATCTGTTTTACTGGACCACCCATCTTGATCTAACATCTAAAATCTCAATATGATATCAGATATATGTTGTAATTTAACACAGTAGAATCAGGAGAGTTCACTAACTTATTCTCTTCAAATGGGTAAAACTGGTTCTGGAGGGATGCTTTTCCTCTCAATCCACCTCTGTCATTCTTTGTACATTTTGCCTCCTCTTGCAATGAGTCTCCACATGTCATGTCTACTTTGCATATAATTCATTGCAACAAGAAAATTTGGCATTAATGCAACAATTTTAATATAATTAACCATTCAAGGCACTTCACTGAAAGGTACACAGCATTTAATATATCATTGATGTTTTGAACATCCATAATCTAGGGATATTACACAGGTTGATAAGTTGGCCAAGTTGGCTAATATTTTCAATTTAACAATTCACCATATTGATTATTGGCTGGTGGAATCTATTCAAGCATTGATCCACCAAAATGTTTAGATCTCTTTTCTAATAACATACTTCTCATTGGTTCCTCAACATTTGTGATTTTGCAATCCGTGAATACTGAACCCTCAATGGCTTCCCTCTATCCTTCACTTCCATCTTCCCTCAGCTCATCCTCACCTCTTCTATACCAGGTCACATTTCTCCATCCCCTTCTTATGCACAGGACTTCTCTAACTTCAAGTAACCCTTGTTTTCCCTCTCTCTCCATCCCCTCCCCCTTTCCAGTTCTCCACTAGTCTTACTGTCTCCGACTACGTTTTATCTCTGCTTTGTTGTCACCTTCTCCTAACTAACAATGATCTATTCTATATGTTCCTTCATCTCCATTCCCTTTGTACTGTTTTCACACCTTACATTTCCTTATCTATACACTTCCTTATCTATGTACCTCCCACTCCCCTGACATGTCTGAAGAAGGGTCTCAACCGAAACGTCACCCATTCTTTCTCTCCAGAGATACTGCCTGTTAATCCAGCATGTTGTGTCTGTCTCCCTTCTTATGCACTTACTTTTTAATTTCCCTTAAAAAATCTGCAATTGTCCCATTTTCTATTTGAATCTCCATTAGAAACCTGAGATAATTTGTCCCCTTGCAGCCTTTTTGTCAATTAAAACAGTGTAAGTTTGGTTTTAAGCCAGGGAGAACTGCTGGAGTGCAAACATTAAACTGGCCATAATATATTATCATTAAATAGCTGATCTGCATGTGTTGAGATAATTAATTTGCATTATTTAATTTATCTTTAGGTGGATGAAATTCACCATTTTGTTAACTTCTTGTGTCGAAAAGTAACATTTACTTCTACATCGCTTCCCCCACACCACCTAAACCACAATCATGGGGTGCCTCAGGGATCTGTGTTGGGTCTTTTGTTGTTTGTCATGTACATCAATGATCTGGATGAAGGTGTGGTAAATTGGATTAGTAAGTATGCAGATGATACCAAGATAGGGGGTGTTGTGGATAACGAAGAGGATTTCCAAAGTCTACAGTGATTTAGGCCATTTGGAAGAATGGGCTGACAGATGGCAGATGGAGTTTAATGCTGATAAATGTGAGGTGCTACACCTTGGCAGGACAAATCAAAATAGGACGTACATGGTAAATGGTAGGGAATTGAAGAATGCAGTTGAACAGAGGGATCTGGGAATAACCGTGCATAGTTCCTTGAAGGTGGAATCTCATATAGACAGGGTGGTAAATAAAGCTTTTGGTATGCTAGCCTTTATAAATCAGAGCATTGAGTATAGAAGCTGGGATGTAATGTTAAAATTGTACAAGGCATTGGTGAGACCAAATCTGGAGTATGGTGTACAATTTTGGTCGCCCAATTATAGGAAGGATGTCAACAAAATAGAGAGAGTACAGAGGAGATTTACTAGAATGTTGCCTGGGTTTCAACAACTAAGTTACAGAGAAAGGTTGAATAAGTTAGGTCTTTATTCTATGGAGCGCAGAAGGTTAAGGGGGGACTTGATAGAGGTCTTTAAAATGATGAGAGGGATAGACAGAGTTGATGTGGACAAGCTTTTCCCTTTGAGAATAGGGAAGATTCAAACAAGAGGACATGACTTCAGAATTAAGGGACAGAAGTTTAGGGGTAACATGAGGGGGAACTTCTTTACTTAGAGAGTGGTAGCGGTGTGGAATGAGCTTCCAGTGGAAGTGGTGGAGGCAGGTTCGTTGGTATCATTTAAAAATAAATTGGATAGGCATATGGATGAGAAGGGAATGGAGGGTTATGGTATGAGTGCTGGCAGGTGGGACTAAGGGAAAATAATTGTTCGGCACGGACTTGTAGGGCCGAGATGGCCTGTTTCCGTGCTGTAATTGTTATATGGTTATATGGTTATATATGGTTACCACCACACTATGTGTGTTAGAATTGTATCTTTAATTGCAAGGTCACTAAATACTCGTGGAATATTTTTGAGAACCTTGACTTTTTTCAATTGTCAATGTATGATAAGATTTCCCTACATTCAAATACTCAGATAGTGAATGGTATATATCATCTCCAATCTTGAAAATACAGTTTCTCCAATATAATGTGATATATCAGAATTATTTATTATTCCAATTATTCCACATAGATAATGCATGCATTTCAGAACCCACAACATTTACACCTATATGTGCTCATCACTGCTTAAATTCATAGGAGGAATAGTCAGTTATGTGAGGCGGGGAGAGAAGTGGGGAGGAGTTGCCTTCAGGGAAGGATACCATGAGTGAAAGTGGAAAGAACAAACTATGAATGACACATAGGCACACTCTGCAAACCTGAAGAAAGGCCTCCACCCAATGCTGCCTGACCTGCTGAGTTATTTCAGCAGTTTGTGTCCTTTGTCCCAAATATTTCCTCTGTGCCAAAGCACCTCACCTTCTCAGACACTGTCTGCCATTTTAAACAGGGAATTAACACAACAGAAGAATATTATTTTTATGTGTGACTTCATTGTATAGTAACATACCATGAATTTGAGATTTACATGTAGTTCAGAGATACCTTGTGGAACAGGCTCTTCGGCCAACGATCACACGTTTACAAGTTCTATCCTACACACTAGGGACAATTTTACAGAAGCCAAACATTTTCTACAAACCTGCATGCCTTTGGAATGTGGGAGGAAACCGGAGTTCCCAGAGGAAACTCATAAGGTCCCAGGGAGAATGTACAAACTCTGTACAGTCAGCACCCGTAGTCCGGTTCGAACTCGGGTCTCTGGCGTAGTAGGGCAGCAAATCTACTAGTGTATCACTGTGCTGCCCTGTTAGTTTCAATGCAGCATGTTAGTTTCAATGTTAGTATTGGCCCGAAGAATATAACTTATTTAGCACTCGTTGCAGTTTTACAATGTATTTGAATGCCAGCCACTAATGGTTTATGGGTAAAATAAGGAAGTGGCAGAGGTGTAAGCAAAGTGAAATCCATGCCTGCACCCTAATTACATCATTTGAGTGTACTTTTAGCATCCGTGTGAAGCTCACACCTGGGGAATTCAGTGGAGCACACGATGGGTGGAAATCAGACAAGACCAATTCCCCACTCCATTACACCCCATTTGTACCTCAGAACTGTTGGCTTTATACCATTTGTAATTTCAGGCCATATCACAGTGTGTTAGAAACATCATTCAGCCACACTTTTATTTTAGTTCAAGGTCATGGCAATAATGGACTTTGTTTCCCTGTGCAAAACAATTTTAGGGAGAATGTTATATTCACAACCTGCATCTTGAATGAATACCAGTAGCTATCTGCGGTCTGCAATAAACATTGAGCAATTAGCGGCTACCTCCACATCCACAACAAATAGTCATGTGGAAATGAATGTCAATTTTAACATTGCTTTCTCAAATGTTCTAAATGCATCAAACTTATTCCGTATTACAAACTGTTCCAAATAATATTATGAATCTATTGACTGCCAACACTGTAGAATTTGGTTTTAACTGATACAATGGCAACTATTTCAGGTTTAACATATTCTGCCATTGTAGGCTAGTTCTTAAATGTTATGATAGCATTAGGCATTTAACCTGAAAAGGTTGTGGATTAATTGTTCATTAATAGGCTTTTTACACAGAGAGCTGCGCACTTTCCAAACATAATGGTCTTAAAATATTTTGAGTCTTTTTTGGCAGATGAGTAAATTTGATAATATATTTTGTGCCTGTAATGCCCCTTTAAGAGAAGACCTGCAGATGAACCACAAGAAATGCACACTGACCCTTAATAATGTAGGAGTTGACATGCGTCAGTCAAAACGCTCACTACACTATCAAGCTGCATCCTGGTGACATTCATCACAGCCGACAACAGCCTCCTTTAATTCATCTGGTACTTAACTCAGGCAAAATCCCCTCTGGCTAGATCGTATTGGCTGGCATTAGGTGAACCCACTCTGTTACTTACAATTGGAGAATTAACATCAAATCAAAGCTTGTTCAAAATGGAACAAGAACAAAACTGCCTTCTGCTTAGTTTTAGATTTCAAAATGCTTTAGGAATCCTGCCACATAGAACAGCATTGCACAGCCAAAAAGGACAATCATTTTACTTGGATCTCATAACAAGCACTGATTGTCAGCGGAAAGTATTTCGATCTGCGTTGTGCTCAACACTCTGCAAAAAGGGGTTGCTTTGATTCATGCATTAGAATTGTTAGGAAAATTAGAATTACCCAGTAGTAGATAGATAATCTGCTTACAAAAATGTGTCAGTGTATAAAATATTACAGTTGGGATGCTCAGAGCTTTTGGCTCTTTGTGCCTGATTGCTTTCCTGTAATAATTGTTGGCAAATATACTTGTGGATTTGGATGTGATCAGCGTTAGGCTTAACCTTGCACGAATATATATATTGGTGAAAGTGCTTGAGCATCCCTTTTGCAAATTATAGTTTGTTGTTGAAGAATTTTACTAGAATTTCAGTTTGTCATATTAACCGATCTAATGAATGGGATTGATAGCAGGCAAATTCTCCATTATTATGTCCCCATTGCTGGTTCATATTGGTATCTGAGCGGACTAGTATTTGCTAATTTAGGTTTCGGTTTCTTATTGTCACGTGAACTGTGGTGCAAAGAAAAGCTTTTGTTTGTGTGCTATCCAGTCAAATCAGATTATACTATACGTGAATACCCAAACATAAGGTAGAGTGAAGAGAAACATTCCAAAATACAGAATATAGTTTCTCGGCATTGTAGCGCAATTCTTCCTGGAACCTGTCCTTTTGCAATTCCATGAGAAGGGTCAGAGGGTATTTGGGTCGTTCTTGTCTTCTGTCAAAGTTCGGGAGCAGTGAAGCACAATATCATGTATGTGCCCCCAATAAGCATTGCATCTGTCATCATCCTAGCCATGCAATTTCTTTGGTCCAAGAATGAGCTATGAATCATTTGGTGATCTTTGAAGCTGGCTCTTAAAGGGACATACATCAATGCAAGCAACACTCTTCCAGCTACAGGGGAGTGCTTCAATTGATTAATGGATGCTCCAATGATGGGAGGGGCAAGGACAGGCTGATGCACAATAATGCTGGAAATGTAGTCTTTTTGCCAAAGAGACCGACCCCATTGCAGAAAAAAAAAGTTTTTTATAAAGTCATTAATGCCCACTCCGGTGGGCCAGATGGATAATGTGGTCCCTTTTCTTTACTAGAACAAACTGTGAAAAATGGTAGAGATTATCAGCAGCCTGTACAGATCGTGAGACTGGGGAGTTAAAAATTCATAGCGTTATCCCCCTGTCCCACTGAGGAAACCTGAACGGAAACCTCTGGAGACTTTGCACCCCACCCAAGGTTTCCGTGCAGTTCCCGGAGGTTTTTGTCAGTCTCCCTACCTGCTTCCACTACCTGCAACCTCCGGCAACCACCTGCAACCTCCGAGAATCGCACGGAAACCTTGGGTGGGGCGCAAAGTCTCCAGAGGTTTCCGTTCAGGTTTCCTAAGTGGGACAGGGGCATAAGTGGGACAGGGGCCTAAAAGTGTGTGTCCAATGGAGGTGGGGTGCAGGGGCTTTGTAGCCAGTTCCACCGCAAGGCTCCTGAGGGAAGTAGGAGTCAGAGGGCAAGCACAAAGGAGGGCAATAAAAGAACTAGCCAATGCCGCCGAACGGAGCAGTCACTGGCTGTGGCTGAAGAGAAAATGTGCTGTCTAGGCTGCCACATGACCATCTAGAGGCTAACCATAAGACACACACCCAGGTCTGATCACCCTGCGGTGGGCCTGCCTCGACAGTGGGTGTCTTGTGATAAAAGGCCGAAACACCCAGTGATGTTGAGGTACCAACGTCAACTGAAGATGTGTCTGATTGGTAGCAAAATCACCTAATGGTCATCCCCAAGAATGTCAATTGGAGTGAAAAATCTTAGGGATTGTAACATCCAGTCCTACTATTCAATCCAGCGCTTTGTGTTGTGTGCAAGATTCCACTATCTGCAAATCCTTGTGTATGTAAAGTGATCCGTTGACCATAGAACATCATTTAACCATTGTTTTTATTCCTGATCAAGGGCAGGATTATGGAGCAGGATGTAATCCTCATTTTCTGGCTTCACACACTTAAGATGGATGGTCACTCTGAATTTCAGAACATGAGAGAAATTCTCACAGTTGAGCAACCCAACTGCAAGATAAAACAGAGGTGTGAATAGTGTTTGTGAACACCAGCATAAGATAAAACAATGTTATACATTTTCAATTTAAAATTAAAAGATCCCAATTTGCTTTTTTTTGCTCTTGCTGGTGATAATTATTAACACAGTGTACTTTGGGCACCAACAATCCTGTGACAAGCAGTTTTGCCTTATGGATGATCCTGGGTATGAATGTCAACAGACCGGGATACTGTACTTACTGGACAGTAATCAGGAATGGGAAATGGGAAAATATTTCACCTCCCAAGCCTGGGGCTGTTACTAGTTGCGATACTTTAGCTAGGCTACAGTACGAGGCTGCAGAGTGCACTCATGCACACAACTCCAACTTAAATGTAAAACCAACTGTGCTCACACACAGACTGCCAGCCAAGGAAAAAAAATGTTCCACTTATATGCCTCTTTTCATGACCTTAAGACATCCTAAAATCTTTTACAGCCAATTAGGTATTTTTGAAGTGCAGTCACTGCTGTAATGTAGTGAGCATGGCAGCTAATTTTCACACAGCAAGGTTCCATAAACAGCAATATCCAGATAATCTTTCTTTAGTGAAAGTGATTAAGGGATAAATAATGGCCAGGACACTGGGGGCTGTTCTTCAGATAATGCCACAAGATCCTTTGCATCCACCTAAGAGAGCAGATGGGACCCTGGTTTAAAATCTCATCCAAACGTTGTCACCTCCAACCGAGTGGCACTGCCTCATCAGCCTACATCTTTGTGTTCAACTCTCTGCAGTGGGACACAAAACCACAGCCTGCTGAGTCCGAGACAGAGGCTACCAACAGAGCCACAGCTGACGCTGACCAGCTTGGCTGGCATTTGGTCCAAGCAAGGTCCAGCTGTTTCACATTTGACTGCAGCAGCTACACCAGGCCTTCACTTGGGGCAGCCTTGAAGCATTGCACAGAACTCACACAGTTTAAATATCCTTCAGGCCGCATAAGACAAGGACTGATTCTGGTATCCTCTTAATGTAACTATCTCAACAGCTATTAAAGTCTTTAGAGGAACTGGCTGTCATCATGATTTATTTAATACCGAACAATCTACAGCCCACTTGATCTGCAATATTGTATGATGAGCTGTGTTACCTGCTGCATTGTGCTATCCACAGTGCTTCAACAAAGAGGGTGGGATCCTGTACAGGAGCAAGGCAGGCGAGAGGTTAGAAGTTGGTACGGAGGGTGATGAGAGAAAGTTTAGCGGACAAACTAGACAGGAGGGAAGAAGGGAGCGAGGAAGGACTATTGATTTAAATTGCACTTATTTTAATGCAAGAGGCCTGATGGGTAAGGCAGATAATCTTAGGGCATGGATAGGTACATGCAATGGGGGCATTGTAGGCATTATGGAAACCTGGTTAAGAGAAGGGCAGGACTGGCAGCTTAATGTTCCAGACTATGGGTGCTTCAGGAGAGACAGAGATGGGGGTAAAAGAGGAAGTGGTGTTACGTTATTGGCCAAGGAGGCTGTCACAGCAGTGGTCAGAGATGACATTTATGACGGTTTATCTAGTAAGGTTATATGGGTGAAACTGAGGGACCAGAAAGGGATAATCACCTTGTGATAAGGGCATGGCCATGATGGTGTGAGTCATTTTTAGGGTTAGGTTTACTGTTGTAACTGTTTACCATATTGCACCATATTGCAACTGTTTACCATATATATTAATGATTTGGAAGAGGGAATTAGGAGCAACACTAGCAAGTTTGCGGATGACACAAAGCTGGGTGGCAGTGTGAACTGTGAAGAGGATGTTAGGAGGTTGCAGGGTGACCTGGACAGGTTGAGTGAGTGGGCAGATACGTGGCAGATGCAGTATAATATAGATAAATGTGAGGTTATCCACTTTGGTGGCAAAAACAAGGGGGCAGATTATTATCTCAATGGGGTTAGGTTAGGTAAGGGGGAGGTACAGCGAGACCTGGGTGTCCTTGTACACCGGTCACTGAAAGTTGGCTTACAGGTACAGCAGGCAATGAAGAAAGCTAATGGAATGTTTGCTTTCATAACAAGAGGATTTCAGTATAGGAGTAAAGAGGTTCTTCTGCAGTTGTATAGGGCTCTGGTGAGACCACATCTGGAGTATTGTGTACAGTTTTGGTCTCCTAATTTGAGGAAGGACATCCTTGTGATTGAGGCAGTGCAGCATAGGTTCACGAGATTGATCCCTGGGATGGCGGGACTGTCATATGAGGAAAGATTGAAAAGGTAAGGCTTGTATTCACTGGAGTTTAGAAGGATGAAGGGGATCTTATAGAAACATATAAAATTATAAAAGGACTGGACAAGCTAGATGCAGTAAAAATGTTCCCAATGTTGGGCGAGTCCAGAACCAGGGACCACAGTCTTAGAATAAAGGAGAGGCCATTTAAGACTGTGGTGAGAAAAACTTTTTCACCCAGAGAGTTGTGAATTTGTGGAATTCCCGGCCACAGAGGGCAGTGGAGGCCAAATTACTGGATGGATTTAAGAGAGAGTTAGATAGAGCTCTAGGGGCTAGTGGAGTCAAGGGATATGGGGAGAAAGCAGGCACGGGTATTAATTGGGGAAGATCAGCCATGATCACAATGAATTGTGGTGCTGGCTCGAAGGGCCAAATGGCCTCCTCCTGCACCTATTTTCTATGTTTCTTTGTTTCTATTGGCACATGTATGAAGGTGCAGTGAAAAGCTTAACTCTGCATGCTATCCATTCAAATTAAATAATATGAAACATAAATACAATCAAGCCTAAATCAAGTACAATAGAGCGAGCAAATGGGAAGATACAGAGTGTAGAATATAGTTTGCAGCTTGTAGCACATCAGTTCCAGAGACAAAGTCCAATGTCCACAATGGGGTAGAATTGGACAGTACCCTAGAGGTGAATTGGACAGTACCCTAGCTTATGGAAGGACTGTTCAGATGCCCGATAACAGTGGGGAAGAAGCAGTTCCTGAGTCTGGTGGTTTGCACTTTCAAGCTTCTATATCTTCTACTGGACAGGAACAGGAAGAAGAAGGAATGATGGGGTGTGACAACTCTTTAATTATGTTGGCTGCTTTTCTGAGGCAGTGTGGAGCAAAGATCCTATAGCAAGCAAGATAGTGCACTCCTGCTAAAACCATTGGGCTGACATGTAGTACACTACGGTGCGGAACGTCAGCCTTGTCGTCGGCCATTTCAGTAAACCCGACCCTACTTTGTAAATCCCTCTCGCAGTGTAATCAGCGTTGCGGAGGAATAGTTTGTGTGTGTGATATAATGTTAGACCCATTATTCATAATTCTGTTAATTCATAATTCGGCTATTTTTTGTTAATGATTAATATGTCAATAAATTATAATTTTGTTAATTTTCTTTTTTTAATGTTTTTTTTAATTTTCTTTTTTTTAAGTTTTTTTTAAATCTCTTTTTAAATGGCTCATGTGCTGTGTTTGAGTTGATGTTTGTATTAAACTTGCACTCTGTAATTCATTTGATCACACTGTTCACAACTGCGGTATTTGGTAAAATAATAGCAATATGGAGATTCCAGTTGCTCAACTCTTGGAATATTCCTTATGTATTTTTGTGTCTATGGAATTGTTTTTCAACAATAAAATGGGTTTGGTCTTCCCAATAGCCAGAGAGTGGATGAGATCTGTCTGTAATGGTTGGGTTATCTCAATGAAGTATTTAACAAAATAACATTTGTTTTGAGCAAGATTAACAAATGATGTATAACTTAAGGATGAATTTATTCAGCGACCTTACAACTGATTAGATTGTGTAGGAAAGAACAAACATACACATGTATATGAATGTGATATAGATGTATATAATCGTATATCACACACACACACACACATATATATATTTTTCTACATATATATATATATATATATATATATATATATATTCCTCCTGATTTTTATGTATAATGATAAACTTTATTTCGGACTCAAAGCACAGAGAAGGGATAACATTACATGGTGGGAGGCGGGCGGGCCGCTGATCGGCGGTGAGCGCTGGCGGAGGCCGGGCTGCTGATCAGCGGTGAGCGCTGGCGGAGGCCGGGTTGGGTAGGTACCGCCGGTACCTTGCCGCCGGTACCTTGCCGCCGGTACTTTGCCGCTGCCGTCACCTCAGCGTCGTCGCTTCCAAAGATCTTGAAGCAATTTACAGCAGAGCAGTATGCAACACTAGTAGATGTGGACGACATGGCCAAAGCAAGGATAGGAGTGCGGAAATGGAAGCCGTTACGGAAAAGGGGCCGAAGATTACCCATGAATCTGCCCATGAACCTACTACGTCTTTTTCGTCGAGTGCACTATCTTCTTTGGTGTGGAGCAAACCTTGCTATAGGATCTTTGGTGTGGAGAATAGATGAAGTAAATGCTGGGAAGTCCAGTCTGTGTGATGGACTAAGCTACATCTACAATTCTCTAAAGTTTCTTGCAGTCTTGGGCAGATGTGTTCCCAAACCAATATCCCTCATGACATTAGCTGTCACCTTGAGTTGCATGTCTCCTGTTGCATGTTGAGTTGCATGTCCCCTTCAATGGAGATCAGTACCCCTGCTGGACTATCACTTTATGCAGAGCTCTTTGTTCCTTGGTGTTCCAGTTATCAAACCAGGCAGTGATGCAACCCGTCAGTATGCCATAAACTTGTAGCCGTTCAGTAGAGTATCCTCTTCTCTCCAGAGATGCTGCCTCTCCCGCTAAGTTACTCCAGCATTTATAGTGTCTACCATCGATTTAAACCAGCATCTGCAGTTCTTTCCTACACATTGAGTAGAGTATTATGTGACATATTGTATCACCTCTATCTATAACATTATTATCTGGTATGTTGCAGAGCTACATTTGTTTATAAATTACAGTCCAAAGCTTAATTTTTCCTTCATTATCTTTTCCATTGACAGCTTGAGAAAAAATATGAACAATCAAGTTGTCCCAGTCTATGTGACAGCCCGGTAATGTGCAACTATTGGGGTTACCAAGAGTTCAACTCAGTGGTTCTTTTGGGCCCAGTGGATCTGCACCACCTTGTATCTTTCAGCATGTACCCTGAGCTGATGCTCTGTAGAAGTGCTGAGATGCCTGGCATATCATTCTTCCAATAAAACATTTGCAGAAAGGCAGGACTGTAGTCGAATGAGCAACTGAATCTTCTCAAGTAAACAAAACACCTTTCAGATGCAGTCCCTGTAGAAAATGCAGGAAATGCAGCCAATTGAATATAATAAGCTCTCTCAAGCAGCCCATGAAATAAATTACCAAGTTGGTTTGCTACTGAGATTGATGTTTAAATAGTGGTCAGACAAACTCATCTTCACTTTATTGAAAGATTATGCGGAATCTTTAATGTCTGCCAAATATACATCCATTTCACAACAGCTAGTTTGAAAGCTAGCATAATGTTAAGCCAGTGGTAATTGCACACAAATTTCTTTCAGGGCAGCAGAGTAATCTGGAAAATTCTATTACGCAGATAGGATAAGGAGTAAGCCATTTAGAACGGAGGAAACACTTTTTCTCACAGAGAGTGGTGGGTCTGTGGAATTCTCTGCCTCAGAGGGCAGTGGAGGCAGGTTCTCTGGATGCTTTTAAGAGAGAGCTAGATAGGGCTCTTAAAAATAGCGGAGTCAGGGGACATGGGGAGAAGGCAGGAACGGGGTACTGATTGGGGATGATCAGCCATGATCACATTGAATGATGGTGCTGGCTCAAAGGGCCAAATGGCCTACTCCTGCACCTATTGTCTATTGTCTATAGATAATTGCCATTCCTATTTTCTCCATGGGAACATTGATTGTGAATAAAGCATATTGCAGAACACAGTGCCTGAAATGAAGTACAATTGTCTTCCCTGATGCAAATTGCAGTCATATCCCAATAGCAATCTGATTTTCGCATTAAATGCAGCTTGGGAAATAGCACCAAATATCAAAAATGAGAGTTGGAGATACAATAGATGCTGGAATCTTGAGTTTAAAGCACAGGAGGAACCAGCGGGTCATGCAGCATCTGTGAAGGGAAATGGACAGTTGAAATTTCAGGTTGGAACCCTTCTTCATACGGTTGTAGTAGAGAGGAGAAAGCTGGTAATGAGATGGGAAAGGAACAGAGTGATGAGGTAAGTGGGAGAAAGATGTGTGTACAGGAGGGGGGAAGACAAAGGTGGATGTGAATGTGGTCGGGGGTTTACAAGAGATTGGAGAATTCAATGTTAAATTTCAAATTCCTCCAGCACTTTGTTTTTCAGTCACAAATATGGCTTGTTTGTTTTGGACAACAAGAGACCAGAGAATGGAACTGGACTCTCCCTCTTGATTTGTTCCTGTCTTCCTTAAAGCTGGCTTCCTAATTGAAATTAATGACTTTTAATTTGAAGATTATCTGAATGAACTGAAAGCACTGGTTTTAGCTTTGTAAATGAAGGGAGCCAGTATTAGAAGCAACTGCTCTGAGCAAAATGTAAAAAAAAATTTTATTGCTTAGTCGTGTCCTCAAAAAAAGATTGGTGTCATAGTAGGTATTGCTGGTAGTGACGCTGACGCATGATTAATAACATCAGTTTTCTTCTCTGAGCTCCAGGAAATTGTGGCTTTAAAAGTTAAAAACATAAAATGTATGACATTTTAACATATTGCTAAAATATCTCAAAACATTTCACAAAAGGATTTTTATCCTTGACGTTCCTGCTGAGATAAATAAACATAGTTCCTGCATCAATGAATATCTAAGAACACCAGGGAAATCAATGACTGGACCTTCTTTTAGTCGAGTGTAACTGAGTAACGGAGAAAGCTGGCCAGTGTAGTAGGAGTCTCGTTTTTCCTCCTATTTGCAATAAATGCTTTAGCATCCACTTGAACAGTCGGATGGTTTATCATAAAACAAAATACTGCCTGGGGGTCTTGCAACAGGTGGCAGCGCTTTGCTCATGTGACTACTGATTGACTCATATTTCATCGCCCTCTACAAGTTCAGATTCATCATCTTCGTTCCTCTAATTCACTGACAGTGAACAACTGTCAGTGTCCTTTCTCAGGACAACATCCCCAGTATTGAGGCCTTAAACACATTGACTGTGTTGCACAGGCCTTGTTCATAAGGTCTTAAGTTCTCGTAGAAGAATTAGGCTATTCGACCCATTTACTCCGCCATTCAATCATGGCTGATCTATCATTCCCTCTCAACCCTATTCTCCCATCTTCTCCCTATAACCCCTAACACCCATGATTGTTGTTTAATACTCGATACCAGACTCCTGAAATGGACACTCTATTCTTAGCTCTGTTGCGAGAGACAATTATAAGGAAAAGTATAGTAAAGGATGTGTTCAATGTTTCCTTGAAGAAATGCAAGAATTCCCACTGACTCATGGGAACCTTTGGCCTATGACTACTCAAAGCGGAGGTTCAATTCAGGATGATATTAAGAACCTCAAGATCATGCATTGGAAATGCACAAATGCCTTGCATATGTGCTGAAAGAGTAAACCATTTTACAAACCACCCACCTACCTGCTCCATCAGCCACCTCTTGCCCCAGGATCTCTGGGTTTCCACAATCTTCTCATTAGCCACCTCAGAACCTATAAAACTGTAGTGGAAGCAAATCGTCCTTAATCCTGAAGGTCTTCTTCTTCTTCTTCTTCTTGTGTATGATGTGCACAGCCTCAAGTTGTAGGACAACTTGTTCTATTTGATCTTATTTGATTGTGCACAACGGGTTGATTGCATTCGTCGAAACAGGGTGGACCACGTGAAGGCTGCAACAATCTTCCACCCCCCTGAAGGTCTGACTAAGAAGAAAAGGAAGATGAGGAAAAGGAAGATGAGGAAGATGAAGATGAGGAAAAGGAAGATGAGGAAAAGTAAAGACCTCTTTACTATGGATTTTGGTTATAGTGGGGTGACCTACTGACGGCTGTCTGCACAGCCCAGGCTCGTAGCGCCTGCCGCCACCATCACCATGCTGTCCTTTTGTGTATTAACCAACAACTGTAGTCGTTTGTTTCTAGTACTTATACAATGATAATACCTTACTCGGTTATAGCAGACTCCCGACAATAATGGACACCATTCCCCCCTCCATGGTCCGTTATAATGAGGGTTTACTCTATACAGCAATTTACCAGCACAGATTCAACCTGTGGTAGGGACAGCAACCTTACTCATTTGAGTTAAGAGCAATTGGTTCAATGGAGTAAGGCATGAACTAGATAATTTACATTTATTTAACTTCTTGATTTTAGTCAAATATTTAATTGATTAGAAGTATTTTCAACTATTTCAAGTATTTTAGAACAAGTCCAAGTAGAACAGGGCGCACAGTGGTGCAGCGGTAGAGTATTGTTTGTGCAGAGTTTGTATGTTCTCCCTGTGACCATGTGAGTTTTCTCCAGGTGCTCCATGTTCCAAAGATGTACAGATTTGTAGGTTAATTGGTATCTGTAAATTGTCCCTAGTGTGTAGGATAGAACTAGTATATGGATGATGATGCCGAAGGGCCTGTTTTCACTGTATCCCTAAAATTAAAATCTGAATCCCTCAACATTTACTGAAATATTTGCCATTTTTTGCACAACACCAGTGCATGTAAGTCAAGTTACCATCAAAAGTCCAGCAATGTAATTTCTTGGCCCACTTAAGACAGGCTTCAAAGGTACACAAAAATGCTGGAGAAACTCAGCGGGTGCAGCAGCATCTATGGAGCGAAGGAAATAGGTAACGTTTCGGGCCGAAACCCTTCTTCAGACTTTCGATTTTCCAGCATCTACAGTTCCTTCTTGAACACTAAGACAGGCTTCATACAGCTCTTGAATTTAGATTGTTTTTAGCTGATGCAATCAGAAATGGGAGAGATCCAGAAATTACTGCTGACTGTATCCAATCTGTTTAACTTTAGTGTCATTTTTCTGTCACTCAGTTGTTGGCCAATTTATCAGGATGACAAACCTTTCTTCCATAATGCCAAGCACATTGTAGTCAATTCCTGAATACCGTCCATTCTCTTGCTGCCCTCAGCTCTTTTTCCAGCTGCATCAGATGCAGGGGAGGAGGTCCCCTTACCCATTTCACGTGGTGACTCAAAACGGCATGGGGTATGCAGTCAATAATGAGGACTCACAAGAACACTTCCTCTGAACGTAATATTACATTAGTGTTATTTCCAGTGAGCCAGACTTGTCAATGGGCCTGAACATACCCAGGGATACTAATAGAGGAACTTGGCTTCCTGTTAGAATACATGGCTTTATGAAAATGAATATGTCAGCTGTTTGTTGGACACTATCCCAGTTTTGGCATGTTTAGTTTAGATTAGTGTAGAGATACAGCATGGATATTGGATCTTAGTGGATGTTGAATATTAGTTGATATTAGTGAGGCAGATTTTGCAGGGTACACCAGATTCCACGTATCAGTGGGCGTGAATCAACCAGGATATCAACTTTCACAGCAGGCTTTGTCCCATTCATCGGGACAGCTGTTTTTTGGCCATGTTACCTTGAGTCTGGAGCTATTTATGGGCTGGGCTGGGCAACCAATTTTTTTCCCCAAATGTAAATCATCCAGGTATAACAATCAAGTTGTGATAGGAGCCGTGATATTAATACCAGCAGTTCTCCAGACTCTTTAATTAACTGTATTTAAATGATTCACTTGCCAGGTTAAAGAAAACTAACACCTCCTCATTATTAGCTTCTTCTTCTTCTTTCGTGTGGCGTGCACAGCCTAAAGTTGTTGGACAACTTGTTCTATTTGATGTTCCGTTTGTGCACGTCGAGTTGATTGCATTAGTCGAAACAGGGCGGACCACTTGAAGGTGGCAATCTTGCACCCCATTATTAGCTCAGTCCTCTGGATTTCAACCAGATAATTATGCTGCCATTTCCAAGATGTAATGGCCACACAATAGCTTTAACAGCTCCACTGATTATTCTAATGTACAATTTGGCACCTCCGTTGAGTGTCTATAATTCCATTTTACAGCAGAAAGGATTTCAAAGTCACAATTTCCTGGAGCTCTGTAATATGCTTTAAATCTAATTGATAATTGATAAACTGAAGGTACAGAATACTCAGGGGTCAACAACCCTTTTGTGACTTTTAAACTCTACAAGTGAAACTAGAGCAAGGCTTCATGTGAATTCCCATGTCTAGCTACATTTAAATGAAAATGGTGTGAATAATGCTTAATGAACTGTGGTTGTCCAAGTACACTGAAAACTTGGTCAATACATACAGAAACAGAAAGCAGGTTGTTGACCCCTGAGTATTCTGTACCTTCCGTTTATCAATTATCAATTAGATTTAAAGCCTATTCCACACAATAAATGAATCCAAGCATTTTGTTGCGCTACTTCTGCATTAAAACAATGCTGTTACTGAGCAATCTATACTGGGCCGTGTGATTCAGAGATAATAGTTTCATTTTGTGGGTGCTTTTGCAAGATGAATTGATACCAGTCGTATCATGAGGACATTTATAAAGTGCTATTCCATTAAAGTTTCTAAATACAAAATGTTCTAAGCAGCACAACAAACCTTACACAATTAATAATTTCAACCCTCCTGCAGTGTTTCTTTGCAAATCCTGTGCATTTTAGCCTTCTCCTCATCTTTAAATTCAGTTTAAAACTAATTGAGACCCAAAAACCAGAGATAAATACAGTACCAACTGTTTTCCAGAGTCTTAAAATAATCTGAAGTGTAAATGAGGAACTTAGCTCACAGATTTTAGAATATTCACAGCCCGTGATGTCCCCAGTATGTTGTGATAATCGCCCCCTCCATATTATTAGAAGATAATTTGCACAGTTCCTGCCATTTTGAAGTAACCTAGCAAATTTCTCAGTGGTCCCTTAGGTCTGTTCTTGTTCTTGTGGATAGGATTGTAACCACACTATGCTGGAACTCCAATTACCATATTCAGTGGCATCACTTAATGTTCTGCAAATTAGAACTGATCAGTTTTAACACAAACTGAATAAGATAATGATCTAAAATTATCAAATTCTTCTTACACATTCACTTTCTTTTTCACTTTCTTTCTTTCTTGCTCTGGAAGCTTTACAATAAATGGAAGCTTTACAATAAATGCATTATGTCATATGTTTATACTTTTGTACACTGCTTCTAATAAAAAATATAAATAAAAAAATAAAATAAAATAAAATAAAATTATCAAATTCAATGTTGAGTCTGAAAGTAGGCATCCACCACTCCTCCTAATGTGCAATAAAAATCAAAGTTCATATCCTCAACCATTGTCAAAGTAGAAGCCAGGTTTTTTTTAACTTCCCGAACAACGTGATTCTGAGGCCAATTATTGTATCATCACCATTGCTTTCGTTTTAGTTTTAGTTTAGTTTTAGAAATACAGTGCGGAAGCGGGCCCTTCGGCCCATTGAGTCTGTGCCGATCAGCAATCCCCACACATTAACACTATGCTACACATACTTGGGACAATTTATATTTATACCAAGCCTATTAACCTATAAACCTGTACATCTTTGGAGTGTGGGAGTAAATCAAATATCTCGGAGAAAACCCATGCAGGTCACATACAAACTCTGTACAGACAGCACCTGTAGTCAGGATCGAACCCGGATCTCTGGTGCTTTAAGGCAGCAACTCTACCGCTGTGCCATCGTGACACTCCTTTTGATGAGATTAATTAACTATGGAGAAACAAAGAAAAATGTATTCTTAGATAGACATGAAATGCTGGAGTAACTCAGCAGGTCAGGCAGCATCTTTGAAGAAAAGGAATAGGTAACGTTTTGGGTCGAGACTTTTCATCAGACTTGAACTTTTAGGCTTTCTTGGTTTATTTTTCTTACCCTAAAGTACCAAATTTACACTGGATTTAATCAAAAAGCCACCCAGCGCAACATAAGATGTCCAATTTAGATTGATATCTTAGGCTTCCGCCCATCCTTTGGACTCAAACAGTTGAAAATTGTTTGCTGGTGAGATTGCTATCTCCTTTCCCTGCAGTTCAACAGCACCAGATGGTCTGAAGGATAGTTGATTGGAGGTCACACTGGATCCTCAGTCATTTCAGAGCCAACAGAACTGGAATGGAGAATAACCCTCAACCTTAAGGGCTGCTAAGGGAGAGAGATGGGTGGAATATGGGCCACGTTGTGATGTGGTGGGAGACCAAAGGATGACCAGCTTAGTCTCGGGATGGCCAGGGCAGGGGGAAGGGAAACTCGGGGTTAGGTGAGAAAATTATAGTAGCCCACATTTGGCTGTCTTTATATTACTTCTGTCATAATATTATGGAGAGGTGAGGGAGATAATCTAGACCAGTATATGACAACCAGAAGTCTGCATTTCATATTGCAATAGTGCACGCAATGAAACGCCTGTTAATGTGTCAAATAGTTCCGATATCTAGTGTTATTTACTTGAAAAGTACATTGTGATTGTGTCTCCATGGTGATTGTTGGAACAGTAGGATTTATATGCATTAGCTATCTGTGCAGTGTTTTGTGTGCATGAATGATATGTTTTGTTTTATGAACTGTGTTCTGTGTATTGTGCATGTGTGGACAGTACACATGTTATCCACTATAGCACACACTAAGTCTGAACAGTGTGCAATATATACTGTGGATATTTGTACAGGATATGTGCATTGTTCATGTATTCATTGTGGGTATCTATATCTAATGTATGTCTACCGCATGTGAGCATGCACTATATGTTTATATACTTTATGAGTGCTTACATTGTGTATTGTGTCTATATTATGTACTCTGCATATCTACACTGCAAGCAGAATGTCATTTCTTACTGTGTGTATATAGATTCAGTGAGTGAATGTAAAGTATCCATATTATTATGTACTGTACTTTTTTGATCTGTATACAGTTATGCCACGCACATTTCCAAAATTTCCGATTTTAACATTAAATTATTTAGCAGCACCATAACTCTAAGAATTTATTGGGTGGAAGATATGAAAAGAATGGGACTTAAAAATAATGTGACTAAAGCTGAAATAGTCATTTTATTCTGATTGCTTAGCCTCATGTTTGAAGAGCATTCACTTGTGGTAGATACTGAAGTGCAGTGTTCACCTATATAATTAAGCATTTTAGAGTCTTTGTCAGGAATGAAAACATACCACGAGGAAAACAATATAAAATTGATTCAAATTCCGAAACAGGATGCGTTTCAGTGAGTCTACTGTTTTATAAAAGTATAGTAAAACCATCATTCTGAAGACTGAACACTCTCATTGGTGAAGCCATAAATAACCTGGGAAGTGCACTTACTTCCTGTGTTTATAGAACTGCAAAATGTGACAAAGAATTTCAGGAAGTAAACTTATTTTAACCAACTTTACAGAGTCTGGGCTAAAAGAAAAAATAGAAGTACTGATAAATGCAGAATATATTGTCAGGGGAGATGCTTCTGATAACCAAATAATTAACATGGACTGAAGAGCGTGGCTGATAAACCATTGATGAACACTTATTTTCTCTGCTGTCACTAAACTCCCAAGAGGTTATACCACCAGGATTTCAAGGCTTTTCCACTGAGAGAACTGTTTGCTTTAATAAGTCTCTCTGCTGGTTCCAGGCTAGCTTACAGCAGCTCCCCCAAGTGGGAAAAGCAGTATCCACTAAAACCGACCTCTCATCTTGCTGTGCATGTAAGGATACTCCTGTACTTTGTCTGCAGCTATTGAATCAGACTCTGCCCTCTGCAGCTAACTCTGCAGCAATTGTGTTTCCATTGGCACTGTGTATAATGGCACTTAACTCATCAAATCATATTACCAAAGGTGCTAAGTTCATTTGTAACACTTCATTCACACAGCGTTCAAATAATATTTCTTCATTTGTTAAACAAGGTGAATGGTTTATGTCAAACATCCTAGAAAGTGATGTCATTTAAATGACAAATTAGACAAGCAGATATATAAAAACTTCTGTTGGTTTTTTTTTCTTTTCTCTTGCCTTACTGGCATTGTGTATCTTTCTCCGAACAAAACATTCTGCAAGCAACCTTCCTCCCAGGAGATCTTCCAATGCCATTATGTCTCTCCACAGGCAGTCACTGGGAGAGTGGCCCCAAATGAACTTTTTGCTTACTCCTTTTCCAACAAGGATTATCCTTGCCCTCTACTTGACACCTCCGCACAGCACCATAAAGGCAGAAAATATGCTGCACAGAGAATTTCACATATGTGCCCACATCCTACTGCTGTGTTGCACAGCTTACCAGCCACCAATGTACTCTGACACCCTGTGTGAAGTAAGCTTGAACAGTGAGGACTGTGCCGGTTTTATTTTGATTATTCCAAGCCTTTCTGTTAGCTGTTTCATTCGAAAAAATATATTCGATAAAGTTAGAAGCAAAATAACCATAGAAATCAAGTCTGAAGAAGGGTTTAGACCCGAAACGTTGCCTATTTCTTTCGCTCCATAGATGCTGCCTCACCCGCTGAGTTTCTCCAGCATTTTTGTCTACCATAGAAATCAAGTGATTTTCCCTCTGGAAGGCAACTCCGGACTGCCTGGATGGCGACTCCGGTCTGTCATATCCGCCACAGCCAATCATAAAAAAAGCTTTTTTCCACAAGTAGTAGCTCTAGTCAACAGCCAAGTCTGTAGCCTCCTTTTGCTCCGGTATTTTATTTCATTTTTCATGTTTAAATTATAATGTTTTATTTTTAATTGTCCACTGTATATCATGTTGTTACTTGCGAACAAAGCAGCAAGGCAAATTCCTTGTATGCATACATACTGGGCTAATAAAATGTATTCAATTCAATTCAATTCCATCCTGGAGGGAGAAAAATGTATTGGAACAACGAATTCTGATTGATGAACAGCACCTTTCTCATCAGCATTCCTCACATATCCTGATATAGCTTCCATTGCAACATAGGTTAAAACAAAATGTCTGAAAAGAATTGTAAATTTAAAATAAAACTTGTTTATGCATGTGTTAGAATATGAAAATACTTTTTCCAGCAATATTGTACATCAATCAACAGGATTAGAACCTCAATGGCTATCCCCATTCACCCACCATAACTCCAGTAGGTCAGTGGGAGCAGGACTTTTCCGCTATTTCTGTAGCATCTGCAAGAATAAACCATGGATGTTATGGCAGAGCATGGGAAGGGCCAAAATGGAAACTATAGGCAAAGATGTCAATTGATTCTTTATCACATAGCCATTGTAATCAATGGTCTCAAAACAAAATTTACACCTTGGTACTAGGAAGAAATTAAACAAAATGTTTCCTGCATTTTCTGGAAACAAATCACTGGTCGTTACAGATCTTTACATCGGTTTCTGAGGTATCTGAGCTTCCTCCCACTGCCTCCTCCACCCCTGAAAGCATTGGCATCAGCTTCATTTACATTTTCATTTGCAAGAAGGAGTTGTGGTTGGAGCCTTAACTAACAGTTTTTAACCGACCATATTAAATTAAAAATTCCAAGATGAATCATTCCACCGCTTCTTTCAAATAAAATCAACTACAGGAAGGCAGGCCAGGAACTGAACACAAGATTTTAAATGTTTATTTTACAGCAATCTGCCCAACGTAACTTACTGAGAAAATATGGCAGCATTTTAATCCAGTATTGCTTATTCTTTTATAATCTAAAGGTGTGGGTTAATACCACGTCTGTCCCAAGTTGCAAACGGGTTCCATTTTTACAGACGACCGTTGGTTGAAAATATACAAAATTACTCAATGTGGTAACTGTATTGCCACAATATTGTAATGAATGCAATAAAAAATATGTAAGACTGTGAGAAAGAACAATTACTAAAAGGAGGGAGAGAGAGGAAACGGTTCTGTTCAAATGAATGAACATATGTACGTATGTTGGACTTGTGTATTCAATAATATTATAGGAACATGCATATGGGAACATAGCAGTGTCCATAAGTCAGGTGCTAGCAACCTGAAAGTGGCCTGTATAAAGACAAGATATGATATCCATCCACAGTAGTTGGGGGATTTAAATTCAGTTATTTAATTAAAATAATTATAATTGAACAAAAAAACTAGAATAATGTCAGTCGTTACGTAACTACTAGATTGTCATAACAATGAATCCAGACATTAAAGGCCTTTTGTAAAGTAAATCTTTCACTTCTTCTGCATAGCCTATTTGACACTGAACCCACTACAAGGTGGTTGACTCAAACTCAAACAAACTCAAATTTGACTTAAAATATAATGAATTCATCTGACATCATTTCTAGAGAAGGAAACCCCCTGCTGATTACCACCCCCTGTTCTCCATCAGCTGATGTGTCAGTATTTGGAGGGAACACTGAGGGAACAAGTATTTGGAGGGAACACTGAGACCAGGAAGGTCCCAGAGAATGGACACAAAATGCTGGAGTAACTCAGTAGGTTCGGCAGCATCTCTGGAGAAAAGCACTAGTTTCAGGTTGGGACCCATCTTCAGACTGAATTAAGTAGGTGGGCAGAAAAGTGGGCAGGGATGTGAGAAAATCAGGCAATTGACAGCTGTATACTGGTGAAGAGGGGGGGGGGGGGGTGATTGACAAATGGGCGGATAAAGGCCATTTTAGCCATGGAAGCAGCCCAAAAGACTGTAAAAGGGGAAAAGTTGTGAAATGTGATGCCAGAGAAGAGGATATAGGTGGAAGGGGAAGGGGAAGGGGGGAGGATGATGGGATAGTGGAAGAAATAGATGTGCATCCAGGTGAGGCACAGGGAAGAAATGGAGGAGAAAAACAGGGTGGGGGGGTTGCTATTGGTTAGTTACCTAAAGTTTGTGAATTCAATGATCATATTGTTGGGTTGTATGCTACCAAAGCAGAATATAAGGTAACTGGAGAGGGAGGAGGAGGAGGGAGGAGGAGGGAGTGGCTTGGGTGGTAAGGGATGAGTGAACCAAGGAGTTGCAGAGGGAGTGGTGTCTGCAGAAGTGGAGTGGGAAGGTGGTGGAATCACGTTTAAAGTGGTGGAAATGTCAGTGAAAGATGTGTTGGATGTGGTGGCTGGTGGGATGAAAGGTAAGGACCATGGTAATTCAATCTTTGTTCCATCTGGGGACAGGAGGGGTGAGAGTAGAACACAGAGAGTAGACACAGAGGTCTCATAAATTGTAGTATCCTCTGTGCCCCTTAGTTCTACTCTCACTCGCCCCAGACTGATTGCCTTAGCAAGGAGGTTTGGACAGGTTAAGCTTGTATTTACTGAGTTCACCAGAGAGAGATGTGACTTTATTGAAATACGTGAGGTCATGAGGTTGTCTTGGTGCTGTGGATATGGAGAGGATGTTTCCCTGGGTGGAGGGAGGATCGCCATTTAGATTATTTTTTTCCCAGAAGGTCTTGAATTTATGGAACTAACTTCTCCAGAAGACAGTGGAAGTTGAGTCTTTAAGTATTTATTAAGCTTAGGTAGATGGATATCGATGTGGATGAATTGGAATACAGAGTTGAGTTTACGATGGAACAGCTTGATGACACCACTTGAGGGGCTTAACAGCCTACTCCTCTTCCTGATTTGACTGTTTATAGGTAACCCTGGTTCAAAGAGGAATGTAGAACAGTAACCACCAGATGTATTTGGACAGCATGCACCAATGTACTAAGCTGATGAAGCTACAACATACAATTATGTGCATGCTAAGCAGAAAAAGCAATATGTAACAGCTAAACAATCTCACCTCCAGCAGATTAGATTAAAACTCAACCCCAGAGGGGCGATTTACTGCCAACATGGTTGGATGCTATGTGCTACCAGGCAGAAGGCACTGTTTTTACTTAAAAGGAAAACAGTCACAGTGGAAACATGATATTCGGCCCCTCACTCTCGGAAGAAAAACCACTGGGATACGCTGAATACATACATGGGAAAAATAATGGAAGACATAAAAAAGGAAGAAGCTCTGCAAGCTGCAAATTGCTCGTAAAACTCATCCCTACTCCAAGTGCGACTGTGAGCAACAGGGGACAAGTAAACAACCGTCATTTACGAGGATGTTGCCAGGATGTGAGGGCCACTGCTACAGGGAGAGGTTGGGTAGGGTAGGATATTATCCTTGAACACAGGAGGTGAGAGGTGACCTTATAGAGGTGTATAAAATCATGAGGGGAAAAGATAAGGTGAATGCACAGTCTTTTACTCAGAGAAGGGAAATCAAGAACCAGAGGACATAAGTGGTGGGTATATAAGTTCTAGGAGCAGAATTAAGCCATTTGGCCCATCGAGTCGACTCCGTCATTCAATCATGGCTGATCTATTTTTCTTTCTTGACCCCATTCTCCTGCTTTTGCCCCATATCTCCTGACACCCTTAAAAATATCCTTTGACTTGGCCTTCACTGCCATCTGTGGCAATGAATTCCATTGAATTAGCTGCTAGAAAAGGTAGTTGAGGCAGGTACGATGACAGCATTTAAAATACACTTGGACAGTTACATGGATACGAAATGTTTGGAGGGATAGAGGCCAAACACAGATCAGTGGGGTTATCTTAGATACGGCCTCTTGGTCAGCATGAATGAGCTGGGTCGATGGACCTGGTTCTGTGCTGTATAACTCCATGACTCCATGATTCAATAACAAATGGGAGGTAGGGGATCCATGAATATCCCCATCTTTGCAATGCTGGAGCCTAAATCAGATCCTGCTTGGATCATCTTGATTCCTTTACCTACTGGCCACCTCTTCCTTTTTTCTTCCTGCTCCCCCCCCCCCTCCACCTTCTGTATAATTCCCTATATTCACCTTGCAGGACCTCACTCCTTTACCTACCTGTGTCACCCAGGTGTCAGAGGTTATGGCGAGAAGGCAGAAGAATGGGGTTAGGAGGGAGAGATAGATCAGCCATGATTGAATGGCGGAGTAGAAGTGATGGGCCGAATGGTCTAATTCTACTATCACTTATGATCTTATGATTTCTACCAATGTGCACAATGACTTCCAACTGCTCGCCCTCCTGCTTGAGAATGTTGTGCAACCACTTGGAAACATCATTGACCCTGGCACCAGGGAGGCAACACACCATCATGGAATTTCATTTGCTGCCACAGAATCTCCTGTCTATACCACTAACTAATGCGTGCAGTGAAGGTTCCAAGGGTGAGGGGCTAGAAGCACATCCACATCGGTGATGCTGAGGTTGAACGGGTCAGCAGCTTCAAGTTCCTCGGTGTGCACATCACTGAGGACCTCTCTTGGACACCGCACACGGACACAATAACAAAGAAAACTCCAGTGGTTTGTTTCTTTTGCTCCAGCATCTGCAGTCATTTGTGTACCTATAGTTAGTTTAGGTAGTATAAAAGATGATGGAGCAGGAAAGGTGGCAAACAAAGGAATATCTCTGATGGGGTGAACGTAGTGACATAACGTGACAGTTAAAATCAGAATGGACAGACGATATTTTGGGTCCTTAAGAAGGATCCTTAGGAATTTCACACAGAGAGTGGTGAATCTGTGGAATTCTCTGCCACAGAATGTAGTTGAGACCAGTTCATTGGCTACATTTAAGAGGGAGTTAGATGTGGCCTTGTGGCTAAAGGGATCAGGGGGTATGGGGAGAAGGCAGGTACAGGATACTGAGTTGGATGATCAGCCATGATCATTTTGAATGGCGGTGCAGACTCGAAGGGCCGAATGGCCTACTCCTGCACCTATTTTCTATGTTTCTATGTTTCTATGAATGGTCCTGACTGCATTCACTCCACAGATGCTGCCAGATCCACTGTTCCTCCAGCAAGAGATTCAACACCTGTCCCTACACCTCTGATTTTGTTCATAATTTCAGCATCTGCAATTTCCTGTAAAACCAGTTCAAATCCGATGAAGTTTTATTTTATGTGCAATGTATTGTTAATAATAAGGCCATGGCACATGCCCACAGACAAGACGATATATAAAAAAGCAGAGCCAAAATGATGGCAGGCAACAATAGTCGGTTCCTATATAACAGAAACAACGAGTAAGTCATCTTAAACTGGAGAATTTAATATTGATTCTGCTGGCTGCAATGTGACCAGACGTAAGATGAGATCTTGTTCTTTAACCTTTGCATTGGGCCTTATTGTGACAATGCCGAAGGTCACAGACAAAGAGGTCAGAGTAACAGTGAGATGGTGAATTAAAGTGGCAGGCAACCAGAGGCTCAGGGTCACTCCTGTGGACTGAATGCAGGTACTCCACAAAGCAATCATCTGATCTGCGGTTGGCTTGTCCATTGCAGAGGAGGCCACACTGTGAACATCAAATGCCATACGATATATTGGGAAGAATTACAGGTGAATCTCTGCCTCAGCTAGATGCTAGAATTACAGGTGAATCTCTGCTTCAGTCTGTTTGGATCCCTAAACAATGGAAAGAGAAGAGTTGAAAAGCCAGGTGTTGCACCTCCTCCAGTGGCGTGGTGAAGTGCCAGAGGGTGAGGATGGGTTAGTGGCGACAGATGAGCAGACAAGGAATCATGAAACTCATTGAAATGCTGAAAGTGGAGAAGTGGAGACTAGGTGCCTGGTAGAGGAATCATGATGGAATGGTGGAGATTGCAAAGGATGATTGCAGAGGCTAATGGGCAGTTTTTGCTCTGTCCAGTAGAGCAGAGGTGCAGGATTCCAGGCAACAGTGGGGTTGCAGTCAAAACATGAGAATATGTTTTATGTTTTTGTACTATGGATATTTTAAAGTTGGAGATTGATAGGTTCTTGATTGGTACAATGTCAGGGGTTACGGAGAGAAGGCAGATGAAATTGGAATGAGAAAGATAGATCAGCCATGATTGAATGGCAGAGTGGACTTAATGGGCTGAATGGCCTAATTCTGCTCCTATGACATGAAGTTATGAAGTAGTTGTTCAGTAATTAAATAAGCATCTGTTAGGTTTTACTAATTCCTGGGACTCTGCTAATACATTAAATCTATGAATTCTCTCCCTAAAATTATTTGAAACTGATAAGGATGTAACAAAACATAACTTGGTGCCTCAGGCAGCACCTGTGGAGGGCATGGTTCAGCGTCATTTTGGGCTGGGACACTTCTTCAGACTGATTCTAATTGGGGGGAGAAAATTGTAGAATTCTGGCTGCAGAGATGTTGAAGGTCGACAATCTGTAATGGTTGCTTCGATTCTCAATCCACATATTTTGCTAAATCTCATCAATTCAGCAACAGAAAATGTCTAATATTTTCCAGAATTTTTGATTACTTTAGATTAAACCAGCATCTGCAGTTCCTTCCTACAAATGTAAACTGGAGCATGGTTTCCCGACTTTCCCGAAAGTCAGCGATAAGTTGAACGAGAGTTGGTGAGCAACACTCAACCAGGTGTTCTATCTCTGTCCTGTATGCTGACTCTTCACCACCTGTGATCTAGCCAACAGCAGTGGCATCGTCATGAAGTTGTAGATGGCATTGGAGCTGTGCAGAGAGTGAGTGATATAACATCTGCTGTTGATGTTTGTGGCCATTGGCAAAATGAAGCTGGTCTGGGTCATTTCTGAGGCATGGTGGCATGGTAGAATTGCTGCCTTACAGTGTCAGAGACCCCGGTTCGATTCTGACTACAGGTGCTGTCTGTATGGAGTTTGTACACTCTCCCCATTACCTGCGTGGGTTTTCTCCAGGATCTCCGGTTTCCTCCCACATTCCAAAGACATACAGGTTTGTAGGCTAATTAGCTTGGTCTCATTGTAAATTGTCCCTAGTGTGTGTAGGATAGTGTAAGTGTGTGGGGATCACTGGTCAGCGCAGACTCTGAGGGCCGATGGGCCTGTTTACACACTGTATCTCTAGACTAAACCAAACTAAAGAGTTGATTCATCCTTTACCCAACCTCAAAAAACCTTTGCATCTATCGTTACGACATTGACAGCAATATGTGTTTCAAACATATTTTATGACAAATTAGAAAGGTACAGAACTCTTCCTGGAACTGGTTAAATGTTTCTTCTGTCCTTTTTGCCGTCCTCAGGAGATTCCATGGCTGGAAGGAAGGGGATTAAGTAAGCTCATGGGAGCTATGAGGGAAAATAGGAGATGGATCAGAGAGAGCTGGGAGACCAGTGCTAATGAAATTGTATGGACTAATTCAGGAGTTTCCTGACCCAAAACAGCTTTTAAGAAACCTGAAATCAATTCCATTATGGGCTTCTCATTAAGCAGAAATCCAAATATCCGTGGTAGTTTCTGATGATGTTGTGAGATGCACTTAGGGATGAAGTTAATGGAAAAATCCTCACAACTGTACTGTGTTTACAGCAACAACCATGTCTGAACATTGGAAATAACAATGTCATGACAAGCCTCCTTAATTGCACATCTCGCAACTTGTATGTTTGGCAACATTACTGATCTTTGCAAGATTCCCTGCCGGGAATAATACAGGACATTAAGGCATATTTACAAAACGTGTTTGTTGTTCCCAACCATGGAAAGTAAGTGTGAATTGCTTGAACTTTGAATAATTCAGGTCCTTGACACATTCTGGGAAATTGTGTTCAATCTTATTTTTCGTGTTTTCCCTCCGTTCCACGGTATCCTGAAGGCATTGGCTCCTAACTGCGGTAAGGTTTAAAAAAGGCTAGAGAATCTTGCACTAAATGTTGTAGCCTTTATCTTTATCTGTGCACTGTGGATGGCTTGATTGTAATCATATATACTTTTTTCTTTGACTGGACAGCACACAACAAAAGTTTTTCACTGTACCTCTGTACATGTGACAATAATAAATGAAACTAAACTTTACTAACCTAAACAGAAGAATATAAAAAATGGAAATAGGAATCTCACCATCTAACACATTGTGTCTGCTCCACAGTTCAATAAGATCTTTGCCAATCTTTTTCCTCAGTTCCACTTTCCTGCATAACATCATATGTCTTAATTTCAGAACACAAAGAGTTGGAGTAACTCGGTGAGGCAGGCAATGAGTCAGGCAGCATCTGACCTGCTGCCTGAAGGGTCAGGACTCTTCTTCAGAAGAAGGGTCCTGACCCAAAGCATGGCTTATCCATTCCCCCTGCAGATGCTGTTTGACCCACTGAGTTACTCCAACACTTTGTGTTTTATTCAAGATTCCAGCATCTGAAAGGAAAGATAAAAAATGCCGGAATAACTCAGCGGGTCAGGCCTTATCATTCCCAGCCCCACACTGCCCATTTTTATCTCCCCTCCAAAATCCACAAACAGGACTGTCCTGGCAGACCAAATGGAACTGCTGATGCTGATATATACTGAAGATAGACACAAAGTGCTGGAGTAACTCAGTGGGTCAGGTAGCATCTCTGGAGAAAAAGGATGGGTGACGTTTCGGGTTGGGACCCTTCTTCGGGTTGGGACCCTTCTTTAGACAGGCCAAAATCAGCATGGTTTGGTTAAGACAAACCTGACAAATCTGTTGCAGTTTTTTGAGGAGGTAACAAGCAGGATAGACAGAGAGTCAGTGGATGTTGTTTATTTGGATTTTCAGAAGGCCTCTGATAATGTGCCACATCTGAGGCTGCTCAACAAGACAGGAGCCCAAGGTATTTGAGGGAAGATACTAGCATGTGTAGAAGATTGGCTGATGGGGAATAAAGGGAACCTTTTCTGGCTGGCTGCCAGTCACTTGTGGTGTTCTGCGGTGGTAGCTGTTGGGTCCGTTACTTTTCACATTATATGTTAATGATTTGGACAAATGGAATTGGTGTCTTCATTCATAAGTTCATGTTTCAGGAGCAGAATTCAGACACTTGCCAGGCTTTGTCCCATCCCCACCTCTCTTCCAGCTGTCAACCCCCCCACAATCAGTCTCAAGGCAGGTTCCAAAAATAAACATCACCTATCCACGTTCTCCAGAGATGCTACTTGACCTGCTGATTTATTCCAGCAATTTGTTTTTTTTTGTAAACCAGCATCTGCAGTTCCTTGTGCCGAAATAAGAGACTATGCTGTATTTACATTTCTTTGTATTTCTAAAGAAAACATTTGAATGAAAGAGTTAAGAAATCTTATTGCAATTACATAGGGCCTTGGAGAGGCCACACCTTCAGTATTGTGCATATTTTTGATCACATTACCTAAACAATATACTTGCTGCAGTGTACAGCAAAGATTCGCTGGACTGATTCCTGGCAATGCATGTTTAGCCTTTGAGGAAAGATTTAGATCAGGTCTATATTCTCCAGAGGTTGGAAAATGAAGGCTGTCACCCAGCCGGCTTTGGTGCACAGCAGTTTGCTTTCATTGCAGCAGGTCCACAGCAGACGCTATCTCCTTGATGCTAAACTCATCTATGAAACACCTAAACAACAAGGACTCTTGTTGGACTCCCATTTATTGACTATAGCTCTGCCTTCAACACCATAATTCCATCCAAGCTCATCTTGGTGAACAGGCTGGTAATGAATTTAATGTGTGCAGAAATGTTGCCTATGTACTGAAGTTTGATGACTGATATTGGAGTGACCTTAGTTCTAAAGTGGAGGTGACGGAGGTGGTTCAGTTTTCTATTCATCCTGGAAACTGGATGGAGATGAGATGAAATATTCCAGTGCGAATCATTGCGAAGAGGATTTTACCGATGGCATGCCTTCTTTGGTCCTCGTCTGCATTAGGATTGGCTTCTTGGTGGATCTGCGGGTTAGTGGCTACATAGAATGGAGATGTATTTCTGTAGGCAGTCAAATTTGAATGTTCTCCATATAGTCCCTTCAGAGTAACAGTGTGAATGACGGTTGGCACTTTGAGTTCAATCAACAGATTATGTGTCACCTGATTTCTACCGATGTACATTTCAGTCTGGCAGGCTGACAACCTGCCTGAGGTGTCCCTGATATTTCAAAATGAGGGGTAGAATTTTGCTCCTCAGCTATTCGCCTAGCAGCAATTTATTTGCTCGGTGAAAGTTAGAGCAGGAACTGCCAGCTATTTCATGTAAAAAAACTCACTGAGTTATTGAGGGAGTCTGGAACTCGTTTACTCAATGGAGAAAGTGTAGCAATGATGATATGTACCTGTTAAGTCAAAGCAATGATCGATAAACCATACAGACCGAGTAAAGTTTGTGAGTCTTTGGAACTCTCTTCCTCAAAGGATGGTGGAAGCAGAATATTATTAGGGCGGAGACAAATCCTTGATAAGGAAAGGGGTTAAAGGTTACTATGGATGGATGAGAATGCAAAATTGAGATTACGAAGGAATGAATGAATGAATGAATGCATGAATGAATGAATGAATGAATGAATGAATGAATGAATGAATGAATGAATGAATGGATGAATTAATGAATGGATGAATGAATGAATGATACTTTATTGTCACATGTACCTACATTTTTTGCATACAAACTTTTCAGTATGTAAGAGTCGTCACGTGCCTAGTGCCAACAATGTTACAAAGTACCGAAGAGTCTGATCTACTGCCTGCTGCCGCATGTGGCAGTAGGCTCCCCTCCCTCTTTGATTACAGTTTGATCTGTCAAGGTCATGTTAATTGATGTAGAGGATTTAGACGGCCTCCACTTGCTCCTAATTCATTTTGTTTATATGTATAACAATAATGCGTCTGAACCAAAATTATAGAAAATACAAATCCGCTTACCACACACATCCACTCTTCCTATAACCCATTGGGCCTTCCTGCTATTATCCTCCTGGCTTGAAACTGGGCCATGTTCTTTGCTCCTGCCAATGCAGTTTTACATATAAAATTAAGTGAGAAATAAAAATGAGCAGGATGTAGAAAAGCTGTCAAAATTCTTGGTCAATAGAAATGTCAGGGCAAGCATTGTGGGAATGCAGTTCTTATTTTAATTTTGTGTTAGTGTTAAATTATATGTTGGCATCAGCGCAGTGTTCCCTATGGCACCAGTCTAATGCCAGAAGCACAACATAAAAGGAGCAAACATTGTTGTTTGCAATGTTATTCATTACGTGAGATTATCTGGAGCGAGTGGTCTCACACAAGTAACAGTCTGCATCGGCTAGAGTCACTGCATAAAACTCAGACCAAAATAAATACATTTTGCAGTTAAAAATAAACTGCTTCTGTTCCAACTGGTGCCATTTGCATATCACCAATTAAAAAGAACAATTGATATAAGCAGTATGTTTCTGCACCATATAAATGAGAAGGTTTGCACATTGCTCTGTACTGATTTAAATAAATCTCAGGATGGTGGCCAAGATGTTGCCATTTGCCTCACATCTCAGAAGAGCTAAATGGATCCAGGCTCCTGCTTGTGACTGCCCAGTTGCTGACATACTGAGGTTAGACTGCATCTGTGCAGAGAGAAAACACAAATTAACATCTCAGGTACAGGATTAAGCTCTTGCTGAAAACGACTTTGCGTAAGCACCATATAACAAAAGGACAGAAGGAAAGGTAGACACAAGGAAGTGCAGATGCTGGTTTACCAAAAATGACATGATGTGCTGGAGCAATGTAGCCTACTTTCAATGTCGAACTGTTTAAGAAGGAACTGCAGATGCTGAAAAATCGAAGGTACACAAAAATGCTGGAGAAACTCAGCGGGTGCAGCAGCAGCTATGGAGCGAAGGAAATAGGCAACATTTCAGTCTGAAGAAGGGTTTCGACCCGAAACGTTGCCTATTTCCTTCGCTCCATAGATGCTGCTGCACCCGCTGAGTTTCTCCAGCATTTTTGTGTACCTTCAATGTTGAACTATTGCTTCTACAGCAACTTGCAGTCTAGATACCTGAAGTCAGTTAAATGAGAGAACATGCGATGTATGAGATCTGATACAGGACACACAGTGAGATGTACAATGACACAGAGTCATAAAGTCATATAGCATGGAAACAGGCCCTTCAACCCAACTTGCCCATGCTGACCAAGATGCCTCATGTGCTCATATCCCTCTAAATCTTTCCTTGCTTTGTCCAAGTCTCCTTTAAATGTTGTTATAGTAACTGCCTCAGCTCATTCCATATACCACCATCTGTGTGAAAAGGTTGCCCCTCAGGTTTAAATTACCTCTTTCCCCTCGCACCTTAAACCTATGTTCCATGGTTCTTGATTCCCCTACTCTGGGTAAAAGATTCTATGTAAAAGTCTCAACTTCTATGTTCAATACCCTGACATGAAGGCCAGTGTACTGAAAGCCTACTTGACCACCCTCTGCCCATGATACCACTTTCAAGGAACTATGTACCTTCACTCCCAGATCCCTCTTCTCTACAATACTCCCCAGGGTCTCTTTGGATGTTCTTTAATATTATCTGTCAGATATATCTCCTGCCCCCTTAAACCTCTCCTTAGTTTGTTTTTAAGTAGGCTCCTCAGTTCCTGAAACCCCTTCAGGGATACACTTGATCCCAGTTGCCTGTACCTGTCCCTTGGCCTCCTTTTTCCTGAATAGAGTCTCAAATTATTTTATCATCTGAGTTTCCTTATTCCCAGCTGCCTTGCCTTCACTCTAACAGGAACATGTGTGCCCTGAACTTATGTCATCATACTTTTAAAAGCTTCCCACTTTCCTGATGTTCCTTCGCCAGCAAACAACCCACTCCAATCAAGTTTAGCAAGTTCCTGTCCAATACAATCAAAGTTGGTCTTGCCAAAATTCAGAATTCTAACTTGTGTCCCACTCTGTCTTTAACTATAACTATTTTATAGCTAATAGAACAGTGGGCTCTGGTACTAAAAAGCTTGCCCACAGACACTTCAGTCACTTACCTGTTCCAATTTGCTAAGAGTAGATCAAGTTTTATCCTCTCCCCTGTAGGGCCCTCCACGTATTGCCTGAGATAACCTTCCTGAACACATTTGAAAATTCTACCCTGTGTAAACCCTTGGCACTGTGACAGTCTCGTTCTATATCTGGAAAGTTAAAATCTCCTACTATGACATCTTAATAGGATTGTAGCTGCCTGCAATCTCCCGGCATATTCGTTCTTCTAATTCCTGTTGACTATTTGGGGGCCTGTATTACACTCCCAACAAGGTGATCATGTCTTTTTTATTTTTCCGCTCCCCCCATATAGCCTCACTGGATGAACCATAAGTATTGTGATCTTGGACTACTGCCGTAACAATCTCCTAAATCAATAAAACAACACACCCTCCTCTTTTACCCCCACCTCTGTCTCTCCTGTACCATCTGTACCTTGGAACATCAAGCTGCCAATCCTGTCCTTCTCTTAGAAGGTTTCTGTAATGGCTACAACGTCATACTTGCATGTACCTATCCATGTCCTGAGTTCATCCGCCTTGCCCATCAGGCCTCTCGCATTATAATGAATGCAATTCAATCCATCTGTTCTTCGTCACCCCCGGCAATGGGCCTGTCGATTCTGCCCACTGATCTTTCTTTCATCACCTTCCATATTGACTTCCAGCCTCTCACCTGAATGTCACCAGACATGCAAAGAGTTGCCACAGTCTGGCACTGTCTGCCACCCCGGACATTCTTTCTTCTTCTTCCTCACTTTGGGCAGATGAATTGAAGCTTGAAAGTGCACACCACCAGACTCAGGAACAACTTCTTCCCCTCTGTTATCAAGCTTCTGGATGGTCCTTCAAAGGGCATCAATTATACCGGTGCCCAAAAAGAGCAAGGTGTCGTGCCTCAATGACTATCGACCAGTGGCACTAACGTCAGTGGTGATGAAGTGCTTTGAGAGGTTGATCATGGCGCAAATCAACTCCAACCTCGACAAAAACCTGGACCCACTGCAGTTTGCCTACCGCCACAACAGATCAACGGTGGATGCGATCTCGCTGGATCTCCACTCCGCTCTGGACCACTTGGACAAGAAAAACTCATATGTCAGGCTGTTATTCATTGATTACAGGTCGGCATTTAATACAATCATCCCCTCCAAGCTGGTTACCAAGCTCTCAGATCTGGGTTTCTGTGCATCCCTCTGCAATTGGATCCTCGACTTCCTCATTCAAAGACCACAGACTGTTCATATTGGTGGAAATGTGTCAGCCTCGCTAACAAGCAGCACGGGAGCACCTCAAGGCTGCATGCTCAGCCCCCTGCTGTACTCACTCTATACTCATGACTGCGAAGCCGGTCATAGTGCGAACTCCATCATCAAGTTCGCCGACGACACCACTGTTGTGGGACGTATCACTGATGGGGACGAGTCAGAGTATAGAAGTGAGATCGACCGACTGACAAAATGGTGCCTGCACAATAACCTGGCCCTCAACACCAGCAAAACCAAGGAACTGATTGTGGACTTTGGAAGGGGTAGGATGGGGACCCACAGTCACATTTATATCAACGGGTCGATGGTGGATAGTGTCAAGAGCTTCAAATTCCTGAGTGGGCATATTTCTGAAGATCTCTCCTGGTCCAAGAACACTGATGCAATTATTAAGAAAGCACATCCAGCGACTCTACTTCCTGAGAAGATTACGGAGAGTCAGTATGTCAAGGAGGACTCTCTCTAACTTCAACAGGTGTACAGTAGAGAGCATGCTGACCAGTTGCATCGTGGCTTGGTTCAGCAATTTGAGTGCCCAGGAGCGGATAAGACTACAAAAAGCAGTAAACACTGCCCTGTCCATCATCGGCTCTGACCTCCCTACCATCGAGGGAATCTATCATAGTCGCTGCCTCAAAAAGGCTGGCAGCATCATCAAGGACCCACACCATCCTGGTCACACACTCATCTCCCCACTACCTTCAGGTAGAAGGTACAGGAGCCTGAAGACTGCAACGTCCAGGTTCAGAAATACCTGCTTTCCCACAGCCATCAGGCTATTAAACTCAACTGAAACAAATCTCTGAACATTAATATCTGTTTATTTGCACTTTATCTGCTTATTTATTGATGTGTGTATATATTTATATAATGGTATATGGACACACTGATCTGTTCTGTATTCATGCCTACTATATTCTGTTGTGCTGAAGCAAAGCAAGAATTTCATTGTCCTATCTGGGACACATGACAATAGACTCTCTTGACTCTTGACTCTCTTGACTTGACTCTTGACATTTCCGATGAGGTACCCTTCATCAGACCAGAGTTTAATTCAGATAAAGGCAAGGTGTTGCATTTTGGTAGGATAGATCAGGACAGGACTTACACAGTAAATGTTAGGGTCCTGGCAGTCTTGTAGAGCTGAGAGACCTGGAGAAGGAAGTACATAGGTCCATGAAAGTAACGACACAGGTCAACTGAGTGGTGAAGAAGGTGTTTGGCACGTTAGTCTTCATCGGGCAGTGTATTGAGTACAGGAGTTGGGACATCATATTATAGCTGTACAGGATGTTGGAAAGGCCACTTCTGGAGTACTCTGTACAGTTTTGGTCACCCTGCTATAGGAAGGATGGCATTAGACTGGAATGGATGAACACAAATTTACGAGTTTGTTACTGTGTCCAAATGATTGAGTGAAGGAGAGACTGGATAGACTGGGTCCTTTTTCACTGGAGTGCAGGAGGCTGAGAGGTGACCTTTTAGAGGTATGTATGATCACGAGGTGCATAGATAAGGTGAGTAGGCACAGTCTTATCCCATGGTGGGAGAATCTAAACCTAGAGGGCATATGTTCAAGGATAGAGGAAAAATAATTAAAATGGACTTGAAGGGCAACCTTTTCACACAGAGAGTGATGCATATATGGAGCAACCTGCAGGTGAGAGAGGTGGGCACAATTACAACATTTCTAAGAGACTTGGACAGGTACTTGGAATGGAAAGATTTGGAGGGATATGGACCACAGTCTGGCACTGTCTGCCACCCCGGACATTCTTTCTTCTTCTTCTTCCTCACTTTGGGCAGATGAATTGAAGCTTGAAAGTGCACACCACCAGACTCAGGAACAACTTCTTCCCCTCTGTTATCAAGCTTCTGGATGGTCCTTCCATAAGCTGCAGTGTAGCTATCAATTTCCAACCATTGCAGACATTAGACTTTTATTTTAGAATTGTTATTCTAAATGCTAAGAAACTATATTCTGCACTTCGGTATCTTTTTTTTTTGCTGTACTTATTATATTTGTGTTTGGATTGATTGTATTAATGTAGAGCATTATCTGATTTGATTGGTTAGCATGTGAACAAAAGCCTTTCACTGTACTTCAATACATGCTACAATCATGAGCCTAACCTAAACCTGTGGTAAGTGAAGCAGTCAATGTTCCATGTCTGTGAGCCTTCGTCAGGACTGGGAAAGAGAGAGGGACAAGTTAGTTTTCAATGGGAGTTATGTATAGAATAAAGGGAATGTCTGTGATAGCAGTTACCAGCACATTATGGTCTTGGTCTGTATAATCTGTGATGAAAGATAAGGTGTGGGAATTGCCCAACAGCCAGACTCAGACTTGGAAAATTAGAAAAAATGAGCCAACATGATATAAAATAGAGAATGGAAACCAACTGGTGGGAATTTTTGCGGACATTTTCAACCTCTCACTTCCGAGGTCTGAGGTTCCCACCTGTTTTAAAAGGGCATCAATTATACCGGTGCCCAAAAAGAGCAAGGTGTCGTGCCTCAATGACTATCGACCAGTGGCACTAACGTCAGTGGTGATGAAGTGCTTTGAGAGGTTGATCATGGCGCAAATCAACTCCAACCTCGACAAAAACCTGGACCCACTGCAGTTTGCCTACCGCCACAACAGATCAACGGTGGATGCGATCTCGCTGGATCTCCACTCCGCTCTGGACCACTTGGACAAGAAAAACTCATATGTCAGGCTGTTATTCATTGATTACAGGTCGGCATTTAATACAATCATCCCCTCCAAGCTGGTTACCAAGCTCTCAGATCTGGGTTTCTGTGCATCCCTCTGCAATTGGATCCTCGACTTCCTCATTCAAAGACCACAGACTGTTCATATTGGTGGAAATGTGTCAGCCTCGCTAACAAGCAGCACGGGAGCACCTCAAGGCTGCATGCTCAGCCCCCTGCTGTACTCACTCTATACTCATGACTGCGAAGCCGGTCATAGTGCGAACTCCATCATCAAGTTCGCCGACGACACCACTGTTGTGGGACGTATCACTGATGGGGACGAGTCAGAGTATAGAAGTGAGATCGACCGACTGACAAAATGGTGCCTGCACAATAACCTGGCCCTCAACACCAGCAAAACCAAGGAACTGATTGTGGACTTTGGAAGGGGTAGGATGGGGACCCACAGTCACATTTATATCAACGGGTCGATGGTGGATAGGGTCAAGAGCTTCAAATTCCTGAGTGGGCATATTTCTGAAGATCTCTCCTGGTCCAAGAACACTGATGCAATTATTAAGAAAGCACATCCAGCGACTCTACTTCCTGAGAAGATTACGGAGAGTCAGTATGTCAAGGAGGACTCTCTCTAACTTCAACAGGTGTACAGTAGAGAGCATGCTGACCAGTTGCATCGTGGCTTGGTTCAGCAATTTGAGTGCCCAGGAGCGGATAAGACTACAAAAAGCAGTAAACACTGCCCTGTCCATCATCGGCTCTGACCTCCCTACCATCGAGGGAATCTATCATAGTCGCTGCCTCAAAAAGGCTGGCAGCATCATCAAGGACCCACACCATCCTGGTCACACACTCATCTCCCCACTACCTTCAGGTAGAAGGTACAGGAGCCTGAAGACTGCAACGTCCAGGTTCAGAAATACCTGCTTTCCCACAGCCATCAGGCTATTAAACTCAACTGAAACAAATCTCTGAACATTAATATCTGTTTATTTGCACTTTATCTGCTTATTTATTGATGTGTGTATATATTTATATAATGGTATATGGACACACTGATCTGTTCTGTATTCATGCCTACTATATTCTGTTGTGCTGAAGCAAAGCAAGAATTTCATTGTCCTATCTGGGACACATGACAATAGACTCTCTTGACTCTTGACTCTCTTGACTTGACTCTTGACATTTCCGATGAGGTACCCTTCATCAGACCAGAGTTTAATTCAGATAAAGGCAAGGTGTTGCATTTTGGTAGGATAGATCAGGACAGGACTTACACAGTAAATGTTAGGGTCCTGGCAGTCTTGTAGAGCTGAGAGACCTGGAGAAGGAAGTACATAGGTCCATGAAAGTAACGACACAGGTCAACTGAGTGGTGAAGAAGGTGTTTGGCACGTTAGTCTTCATCGGGCAGTGTTTTGAGTACAGGAGTTGGGACATATTATAGCTGTACAGGATGTTGGAAAGGCCACTTCTGGAGTACTCTGTACAGTTTTGGTCACCCTGCTATAGGAAGGATGGCATTAGACTGGAATGGATGAACACAAATTTACGAGTTTGTTACTGTGTCCAAATGATTGAGTGAAGGAGAGACTGGATAGACTGGGTCCTTTTTCACTGGAGTGCAGGAGGCTGAGAGGTGACCTTTTAGAGGTATGTATGATCACGAGGTGCATAGATAAGGTGAGTAGGCACAGTCTTTTCCCATGGTGGGAGAATCTAAACCTAGAGGGCATATGTTCAAGGATAGAGGAAAAATAATTAAAATGGACTTGAAGGGCAACCTTTTCACACGGAGAGTGATGCATATATGGAGCAACCTGCAGGTGAGAGAGGTGGGCACAATTACAACATTTCTAAGAGACTTGGACAGGTACTTGGAATGGAAAGATTTGGAGGGATATGGACCAGGTATTGACACATTGGGAGTATAAAGATGGAGATAAAGGGGAAGTGAGTACAGGAAAAGTTACAAAAGACTCCCAAATTAATGGGAAGGAAAGTTTGAGAAGGGATAAGAGAGTAAGGTCAGGGCCAATAATGATCAGAGTGAGAGGGGAGGTGAATACCAAAGTCAAAGTGTTGTATATGAATGCGCAAAGTATAAGAAATAAAGTGGATGAGCTTGAGGCTCAGTTAGAAATTGGCAAGTATGATGTTGTGGGAATTACAGAGACATGACTGCAAGAGGGCCAGGGCTGGGAACTGAATATTCAAGGGTATACGTCCTATCGAAAAGACAGACAGGTGGGCAGAGGGGGTGGGGTAGCTCTGTTGGTGAGGAATGAAATTCAGTCCCTTGCAAGGGGTGACATTGAAACAGGAGATGAGGAGTCAGTATGGATAGGACTAAGGAATTGTAAGGATAAAAAGACCCTAATGGGGCTTATCTACAGGCCCCCAAACAGTAGCCTGGATATATGGTGCAAGTTGAATCATGAGTTAAAATTGGCCTGTTGTAAAGGTAACGCTACGGTTGTTATGGGAGATTTCAAAATGCAGGTAGACTAGGAAAATCAGGTTGGTACTGGACCCCAAGAAAGGGAGTTTGTGAGGTGCCTCTGTGGTGGATTCTTAGAGCAGCTTGTACTGGAGCCTACCAGGGAGAAGGCAATTCTGGATTTAGTGTTGTGCGATGAACTGGGTTTGATAAGGGAACTTGAGGTTAAGGAACCATTAGGAGGTAGTGACCATAATATGATGTTTTAATCTACAATTTGAGAGGGAGAAGGATAAATCAGAGGTGTCAGTATTACAGTTGAACAAAGGTGACTATGGAGCCATGAGGGAGGAGCTGGACAAAGTTGACTGGAAAGATACACTAGCAGGGATGACAGTGGACAACAATGGCAGGTATTTCTGGGAATAATACAGAAGGTGCAGGATCAGTTCATTCCAAAGTGGAAGAAAGATTCCAAGGGGAGTAAGGGGCGACCGTGGCTGACAAGGGAAGTCAGGGACAGTGTAAAAATAAAAGAGAAGAAGTATAACATAGCAAAGATGAGCGGGAAGCCAGAGGATTGGGTAATGTTTAAAGAGCAACAGAAGATAACTAAAATGGTAATACGGGGAGAAAAGATGAGGTACGAAGGTAAGCTAGCCAAGAATATAAAGGAGGATAATAAAAGCTTATTTAGGTATGTGAAGAGGAAAAAATTGGGTAAGAGCAAAGGTGGACCCTTGAAGACTGAAAAGGGTGAATTTATTATGGGGAACAAGGAAATGGCAGATGAGTTGAACAGGTACTTTGGATCCATCTTCACTAAGGAGGACACAAACAATCTTCCTGATATAGTAGTGGCCAGAGGATCTGGGGTGACAGAGGAACTGAAGGAAATCCACATTAGGCAGGAAATAGTATTGGTTAGACTGATGGGACTGAAGGCTGATAAATCCCCAGGGCCTGATGGTCTGCATCCCAGGGTACTTAAGGAAGTGGCTCTAGAAATCGTGGATGCATTGGTGATCATTTTCCAATGTTCTATAGATTCAGGATCAGCTCCTGTGGATTGGAGGGTAGCTAATGTTATCCCACTTTTTAAGAAAGGCGTGAGATAGAAAACAGGGAATTATAGATCAGTTAGCCTGACATCGGTGGTGGGGAAGATGCTGGACTCAATCATAAAAGATGAAATAGCAGCATATTTGGATAACAGTAACAGGATCTGTCCGAGTCAGCATGGATTTACGAAAGGGAAATTATCTTCTAGAATTTTTTGAGGTTGGAACTTGGAAAATGAACATGGAAGAGCCAGTGGATGTAGTGTACCTGGACTTTCAGAAAGCATTTGATAAGGTCCCACGTAGGAGATTAGTGGGCAAAATTAGGGCAAATGGTATATATTGGATAGAGTGCTGACATGGATTGAAAATTGATTGGCAGACAGGAAACAAAGAGTAGGGATTAAACGGGTCCCTTTCAGAAAGGCAGGCAGTGACTAGTGGGGTACCGCAAGGCTTGGTGCTGATATATTGTAACTTGTAATGTTTACAATATATTATATATTTACAATAATGCTATTTACAATATACATTAATGATTTTGATGAGGGGATTACAAGTAACTAGCAATTTTCCGATGACACAAACCTGGGTGGCAGTGTGAACTGTGAGGAGGATGCTATGAGAATGCAGGGTGACTTGGACAGGTTGGGGGAGTGGGCAGATGCATGGCAGATGCAGTTTAATGTGGATAAATGTGAGGTTATCCACTTTGTTAGCAAAAACAGGAAGGAAGATTATTATCTAAACGGTGTCATATTGGGAAAAGGGGAAGTACAACGGGATCTGGGGGTTCTTGTTCATCAGTCAATGAAAGTAAGCATGCAGGTACAGCAGGCAGTGAAGAAAGCGAATGGCATGTTGGGCTTCATAACAAGAGGTGTGAGTATAGGAGCAAAGAGGTCCTTCTGCAGTTGTATAGGGCCCTAGTGAGACCACACCTGGAGTATTGTGTGCAGTTTTGGTCTCCAAATATGAGGAAGGACATTCTTACTATTGAGGGTGTACTGCGTAGGTTCACAAGGTTAATTCCCGGGATGGCAGGAATGTCATATGCTGAGAGAATGGAGCGGCTGGGCGTGTAAAATCTGGAATTTAGGATGAGAGGATATCTTATTGAAACATATAAGATTATTAAGGGTTTGGACACACTAGAGGCAGGATACATGTTCCCGATGTTGGGGAATCCAGAACCAGGGGCCACAGTTTAGGAATAAGGGGTAAGCCATTTAGAACGGAGATGAGGAAACACTTTTTCACACAGCGAATTCTAATTCTGTGGAATTCTCTGCCTCACAGACCTGGAGGCCAGTTATCTGGATACTTTCAAGAGAGAGCTAGATAGGGCTCTTAAAGATAGCGGAGTCAGGGGATATGGGGAGAAGGCAGGAACGGGCTACTGATTGTGGATGATCAGCCATGATCACATTGAATGGCGGTGCTGGCCCGAAGGGCCGAATAGCCTACTCTTGCACCTATTGCCCATTGTCTATTGTCAGATGAGTTTCTTCCCAACTGTTATCTGGCAACTGAATCATCCTACCACAACCAGAGAGCAGTGCTGAACTACTAAATACCTCTTTGGTGACCCTTGGACTATCCTTGATCGGACTTTGCTGGCTTTACCTTGCAGTAAACATTATTTCCATCATGTATTTACACACTGTAAATGGCTCGTTTTTGTAATCACATGTTGTCTTTATGCTGACTGGATAGCACACAACAAAAGCTTTTCACTGTAGCTCTGTACAAGTGACAATAAACTAAACTGAACAAGTGGGACTAGTCGGTTAGACATCTTGTTCAGTATGGACAATGTGTGACATTGTTCTATCATCTTCTTGCTTATGGCGTGCACAGCCTAAAGTTGTAGGTCAACTTGTTCTATTTGATCTATTTGTTTGTGCACGTCGGGTTGGTTGCATTAGTCGAAACAGTGACGGTTGCAAGCTTCCACCCCACATTGTTCTCTGATGCTATGATATGAGAAAATGAGAAACAAGTTAGTCTAGGTGGCAAAGTGGGGGTAATAAAGGGAATTTCTCAGATTGAGTAAACTCATGTGGCAGCTGGGATCAGAAGTAGATTCGATTGATGTGCTGTTTGTTACTAATGTGGTTCTGGCCCACGGAGACATGCCCAGTAAGCAAGGCTGTACATCAAGATGAAAAAATAAAAGGATGGTAGGCAAAGTCATTCCAATAGAGATATGAAGAAAGAGTAAGTTACGCAAAGTTGGAGAATTCGATAATAAGTCTTACAGGCTGCATGCAGCGTGCTTAGACTGCAGATGAGGTGCTAATCATTCAGCTGGCTTGGGTCTTATTATAACATTGTAGGAGGCCACTGGCAGAGAGATCAGAGTGGGAATGTGTTGGTGAATTAATGTGTGTAGGAAGGAACTGCAGATGTTGAAGAAGGGTCTTGACCCGAAACATCACCCATTCCTTCTCTCCAGAGATGCTGCCTGTCCCGCTGAGTTACTCCAGCTTTTTGTGTCTATCTTTGGTAAAATAAAGTGGCAGGCAAGCAGGACCTCAGAGTTATTTCTCTGGACTGAGTACTGGCGCAGGGGTGTGTGTCAGTATAGTGTCTCAGTCGATCAGAGCAGCAGTATCCCAACACTGAGCTGGTGTACAAAGCTCCGCAGTGTGACTTGTACCCACCATTTACTTAACGTGTTATTAATTAACCCAATAGACACTCATCCAAACTCTGACCCAGCAAAAATGTGTTAAGTATAGATGAGTACAAAATCTGCAGAAGGGAGGGAAAAGGGCAATATTGATCCAAACATCATGCAAGAATTTGAGCACCAAAACTGAATTTGTAAGGAAGCACACTATGATTTTCTGTGTGTTCTGTATCCCTGCTTCAAACAGGTTTAAACTGCAGGATAATTTGGTTATTTTGATAGAAACGCAACACATTGTTTACCTTAGAAAAAACATGTTAATGGGGCACAAATAACTGAAGAATCACCTAAGCCGTGTGGTTGTGCACGGATGACAAATCGCGATTCTTCACATTTTGTACTCTCTCCCCAAAAATAGCTGGATCAAATGAGAAGAAAAGCCCACTATTCATTCAGGCGCTATGAGCAGACCCCCACAAAGAACTATTGAGTTAAGGTACTTGTGTTGTAATTATCACATCTACTGCCTGAGGCCTGTTAGTATATTCAGTAATAATGAGGGGCCAATTTCAATACACAACACATTAGGAGCAGCAGCCTGCAAAGTCTTCTCACCTCTGATGGAGGGGAAATAACACAGGCAGCTGGTACCGAACATCTGCTTCCAGGGAGACCCGCAAACTGCAGTCTGTTGTCTGAAGAAAGACGAGAGTGAATTAAGATCACCTTGATCCAAATTCACGGCTGCACTTCCAGTATTTGTCGTCCCTCTGTTTAGTATGAAAGATTATATTCAGTGCTGTAGTTGCTAATTCATGCGAATATGTAGGAACAGGGCTAAAACTCCAGCCCTTTGTTTTGTAGTGATTTTACAGGTCCTCAAAACTGATTGAATTAATTATTTTGTCACAAAAAAAATTTGACAGAGAGGACTCAAATAAAAAAATAGAGTTTAAATGCAATAAGAAAAGCCTAGTTATTGGGGGGAAATCTTTGATTTTGTTTATTTACTGAGGTATTTATAAAAATTATTATACAATGTCACACTCTCAACCTTTTCTTTCTATGTTGAATTGTCTGGTCTTTGTTAGTAGTGTGAATCCCTACCATTAAAGGCCCTGTCCCACTTACGTGTCCTTGGCACGCAAATTACGCAACCTCGTCGTCACGTTGAGACGCACGGGCATCGTATGGCCGCGCGGGGCCGGCCCCACCGAGAAGCGCGGAGGGGTACGGAGTTGTGCGCGGTATCGCGCGGCGCTCCGGGATTTTGTACCGAAGGAAATCTTCGCGCGCCACCAGCCTGTCGCGTAACTGACGGCCAAAGTGGGACAGGCCCAAGACCCTGGCGCAACGCAACGTCTTACCTCCAACAGCAGCAGAAGCAGGCAAACAATCGTCAAGCTCGGCCTGGGGATCGCGGCTGTTGTGGATCTGGATCCGCCCCCACTTCTACTCCCAGAACGTGGCCAAGAAAATTGAATATAGACACAAAGTGCAGGAGTAACTCAGCAGGACCGGCAGCGTCTCTGGAGAGAAGCAATTGGTGACGTTTCGGGTCAAGACCCTTCTTTCAGACAGAAGAAGGCTCTCAACCCGAAACATCACCCATTGTTTCTCTCCAGAGATGCTGCCGATCCCGCTGAGTTACTCCTGCATTTTGTGTCCATCTTCAAATGACATCACGCGCTCCAGGCGGCTGTGCGGGTGCATGATGACGTGCGCGACCTTCGTGGGACCGTCGCGCCTCAACGCGACCATGAGGTCGCGTAATTAGCATGCCAAGGGCACGTAAGTGCTACAGGGGCTTAAGGCACTCTGCATGCACTGTCATTGTACCATCTTGAGGTAAACAGCATCATCTCTGTCAGGTTCTGCTCAGTGGTCCAGACCTCTGGAGGTCAGGCAACTGCTTATCCTGACAATGAGAATACCCTGCACTCGCTGATAAGTTTGGCATAAGTTGCACGTAAGATGATCGGAGGTTGGATGCTATCACAATGACTGTGCTCAGGGTTTGCCACATAAGACAAAGGAACAGAATTAGGCCGAAGGTAGACACAATGGTGTCCTTGTACATCAGACACTGAAAGTGCAGGTACAGCAGGCAGTGAAGAAAGCAAATGGCATGTTGGCTTGCATAGCAAGAGGATTTGAGTATATGAGTAAGGAGGCCCTTCTGCAGTTGTACAGTGGCCCTGGTGAGACTGCTCCTAGAGTATTGTGTACAGTTTTGGTCTCCTAGTTTGAGGAAGGGCATTCTTGCTATTGAGGGAGTGCAGTGTAGGTTCACCAGGTTAATTCTGGGGATGGCGGGACTGATGAAAGAATGGATCGACTGGGCTTATATTCACTGGAATTTAGAAGGATGAAAGGAGATCTTATAGAAAAAAATAAAATTCTTAAGGGATTGGACAGACTAGAAGCAGGAAAAGTGTTCCCCATGTTGGGTGATTCATAGTTTAAAAATAAGGGGTAGGCCATTTAGGACTGAAATGAGGAAAAGCTTTTTCAGCCAGAGAGTTGTGAATCTGTCAAATCCTCTGCCACAGAAGACAGTGGAGGTCATTTTACTGGATGTATTCAAGAGGAAACATCCAGTAAAATGTGCAGATGGGGCTCGTCAGCTTGGGAAGGCGGTCCATCCAGGAGAGGGAAAACTCTGATTTAAAACCTCCACTGCCTTGTGGCCATATCCAGTCATGGAAAAGACTCCTGGAGTAAACCTCAAGAAAATCCGGAGTCTGAGCACCTAAGGTAGTTCATGGTTGTCTATAACATTCCTCTGGCAGCTCCTGCAATGGCGCTGGTGCCAAACTGTAACGGCCCTGCTGTTCCTTTGGATCGATCAGCGACATGGAGAGGTGCGACGTGCTGCATGGGCAACAGCCTGTCCTCCATATGACATCGCCCAAGTTTGTATCTGACCACACATCACCTGCAAACTAGGATGCATCACCCATGGTCAGTCATGACCGAGGGGGAGCCTACCTATTCAAGAGAGAGTTAGATTTAGCTCTTAGGGCTAACAAAATCAAGGGATATGGGGAGAAAGCAGGAACGGGGTACTGATTCTGGATGATCAGCCATGATCATCGCCCTCACTTCGGTAAATCCGACAATACTGCGGTGCTGCTTCTTCCTGCCTACAGGCAGCAATTGAAGAGTGCACCCCAGGAGGTGAGGACTGCTCAGAGCTGGTCAGGGAGAGGGGGCTGAGGAACAACTCCAAGGTTGTTTGGAGCCTGTAGACTGGGCAATGTTCGGGGACTCGGCAATGGGCCTGAACGAATACGCCACAATCGTTACAGACTTCATAAAGAAATGTGTGGAGGACTGCATCCCAACAAAAACCTTCCGATTGTTTCCCAATCAAAAGTCTTGGATGAACTATGAGATCCGCATCTTCTGACCAGACACCGGGCATTCATGTCTGTAGATACAGAGGTCTACAAGAAGCCCAGATACGACCTTGGTAAGGCAATCAAAAAGGCCAAAAGGGACTTCTGCACCAAGCTGGAGGATGAGACGGATGTTCGGCAACTGTGGCGGGGCCTGAATGCAATCACCTCCTACAAGGCGAAACCAGGAGGCAGCTCAAATGTCGGTGAAACATCACTCCCAGACGAGCTCAATGCGTTTTACTCACGCTTTGATAGGGAGAATACCGATGTGCCTTCCCGAGCCCCCATTCGCTGTGATGGTATTTCAGTCACAGTCACAGAGGCCGATGTCAGAAGATCCTTCAGGGGGTTGAACCCTCGGAAAACGCCTGGACCTGATGGTATACCCGGTCGTGTTCTAAAAACCTGCGCGGACCAACTGGCTGGAGTTTTTACGGACATTTTCAACCTCTCACTTCTGAGGTCTGAGGTGCTTTAAAAGGGCATCAATTATACCGGTGCCCAAGAAGAGTAAGGTGACGTGCCTCAATGACTATCGACTAGTGGCACTAACGTCTGTGGTGATGGTGCTTTGAGAGGCTGATCATGGCGCAAATCAACTCATACCTCGACAAAAAACTGGACCCACTGCAGTTCGCTTACCGCCACAACAGATCAACGGTGGATGTGATCTCGCTGGCTCTCCACTCCGCTCTGGATCACTTGGACAACAAAAGCTCATATGTCAGGCTGCTATTCATTGACTACAGCTTGGCATTTAACACCATCATCCCCTCCAAGCAGGTTACCAAGCTCTCAGATCTGGGTCTCTGCGCATCCCTCTGCAATTGGATCCTCGACTTCCTCTTTCACAGACCACAGTCTGTTCGTATTGGTGGAAATGTGTCAGCCTCGATAACAATCAGCATGGGAGCACCTCAAGGCTGCGTGCTCAGCCCCCTGCTGTACTCACTCTATACTCATGACTGTGTAGCCGGTCATAAGGCAAACTCCATCATCAAGTTCGCCGAAGACACCACTGTTGTGGAACGTATCACTGATGGAGACAAGTCTAGAATAGAGTATAGAAGTGAGATGGACCAACTGACCAAATGGTGCCAGCACAATAACCTGTCTCTCAACACCAGCAAAACCAAGGAACTGATCATGAACTTTGAAAGGGGTAGGATGGGGACCCACAGTCCCGTTTATATCTTGTTGTCCGGAAGTACAAGGTCTTGTTGTGCTTCCGGTGGCGCTGGTGCCAGCAGCCTCCACTTACAGCCAGGTATCTTTTTGTTTTTTTGTTTATTTAGTTATGTAAAAGTGTGTTTTTTGGTGTTTTTTGTGTGTTTTGATGTGGGGGAAGAGGGTACGGTGCGGGGGATACCGCCCTTCAGCCGCTTCCTGGTGAGGACGCGATTATTATTCGAGTCGCGTCCTCACCCCCCCCCCCTCCCCGCAGGCCTACCTACTGTGAGAGAGTGGCCAAGGTGGGATGTGCGTCTTTGATAATCTTAGCTTGAGCCAACGCTTCCTCTAGGTCTCTTCAAAGATGGGAAAGTTAGTACTTGTGATGGACCAGGAAATGCCCACCACTTTTTGTAGCTTTCTTTGTTCTTCAGTGTTTGAATTTCCAAACCAGAACTTGATGCATCAGGTTTGCTCTCCCCCATTCACTTGTAGAAGTTTGATAGAGGATTCGACAACATGCCAAATCTCCTCAAACTTTAGTGGAAGCAGAGATTTGGTGAGGTTTCTTTGCTATTGTATAAATGTGCTGGGGCCAAGACTGAATGTCAGACATATGCACCCCCCCCCCCCCCCCCCCAGCGGCCTACCTACTGGATTGGCGCGGCCTTTCCTGCCGGGATCGACCAGAGCTCCAGCAGCGGCGGGACAGCGCTGTAACATCGCGGGGCTGCCGATGCCTTACCGGGGATCGCCGTCTGGAGCCCGGAGTGCTGGACCTGCTGCACCGACATCATGGAGCTGCGGTTTGCAGGCTCCCAACGCGGGCGGCGCTGATGGACAGCGCGGGGTCCTGCGACTCTGCCAAGCTCAGCAGCTGCGGACTCGGGAGCTGCGGACTCGGGCTGTGGGAGGCGGCTGATCAGGAGGTCCGGGCCGCTGAGGAGGAGGATGTTCACCGTCGGGGTTCGGCGTCGGCGTTCCACCAGCCCGGCGTGAGGGCCTGAACATCGGGCCACCCGGGGCGGTGACTGCGGGTGCTAGGAAGGCCTCGCCCACGAGTGAACATCTGGGAAGAACGGAGGGGAGGCTGGCTGGACTATGGTGCCTTCCTCACCTTGGTGCCACTGTGTTATGTTGTGTCGTGGACTTTCAGTGTTTGTGCTTTTTTTTAAATTTAATTTTATTTTTAATATGTTTTATTATTTATTATTATTTATTTATTTTTATTTTTATGATACTGCCTGTAAGGGAAATTCATTTCGTTGCCTCTAACTGAGACAATGACAATAAATTTGAATACAATACAATACAATATATCAACGAATCGATGGTGGAAAGGGTCAAGAGCTTCAAATTCCTGGGCGTGCATATCTCTGAAGATCTCTCCTGGTCCCAGAACACTGATGCAATTATAAAGAAAGCACATCAGCGACTCTACTTCCTGAGAAGATTACGGAGAGTAGGGATGTCAAGGAGGACTCTTTCGAACTTCTACAGGTGCACAGTGGAGAGCATGCTGACCGGTTGCATCGTGGCTTGGTTCAGCAACTTGAGCGCCCAGGAGCGGAAAAGACTGCAAAAAGTTGTAAACACTGCCCAGTCCATCATCGGCTCGGACCTCCCTACCATCGAGGGGATCTATCGCTGCCTCAAAAAGGCTGGCAGCATCATCAAGGACCCATACCATCCTGGCCACACACTAATCTCTCTGCTGCCTTCAGGTAGAAGGTACAGGAGCCTGAAATTTGCATCATCCAGGTTCAGGAACAGCTCTTCCCCACAGCCATCAGAATATTAAACTCAACTCAAACAAAAAATCTGAACTTTAATTACCTATTGCACTTTATCTGCTTATTTATGTATGTATATATATATATATATATATATATATATATATATATATATATATATATATATATATATTCAATGGTATATGGACACACTGATCTGTTCTGTATTTATTTATGCCTACAATATTCTGTTGTGCTGAAGCAAAGCAAGAATTTCATTGTCCTATCTGGGACACATGACAATAAACACTTTTGAATCTCTTGAATCTTAAATCTTGAATCTTGATCATATTGAATGGCAGTACTGGCTCGAAGGGCCGAATAGGCTATTCCTGCACCTATCTTCTATGTTTCTATGTTTCCATATGTGTGAATCCTGGACTGCCATCTTCAGTTCCATTCTACTAAGAGCCAAAAACACAGCATCAATTTCCACATTAGATCATCAGCTTTACTTCACCACGATTCTCCCCGCCCTTCATCTCTCTCCAAATTATCAGACTGCTTACCCTATATCCAGAAATAACCTATATATACAAAAGACTGGAGCCATTGTCTTTCGTATCTGTAACTAGATCCATTCTGTAAGAGCACAATCCATTATTTTCTCTTGCAACTATCTGTCATCCATGAAACCCTTTTATCATTAAAACTTACACTACAACTTACAGTCATATTCATAAATCTTCAGAACTTGAGACCGTGCATCCATGTTATCACTAAACTCCTTGAACTTTACCTCCATTTCATCACATGACTACGCTTGCCACATGAAATTATAATTTGTGCAAACGGAACCTAACTATGCTAATGCTTTCATAATCAACCTCCTTCATACTACTCATGTCAAAGTGTTTGTTTGTCATTTGCACTGGATATGAACCAGAACACTTAAATTTTACGTGCTGCAGCTTTACGTGCACATCAGATGCAATAACAACTACAAATAAACAATAACTTGATAAACAGGACCATGCAAGTGCAAAACCCAAAGTGTGTAGAGCAATCAGAATAATGCAACATCTGTTGTGGTTTAGTAGGGTTAAGATGGTTGAAGTATTGTTGTGGTTGGGGTTGTGTGCGATCATTCATAAACCTGCTGGTTGATTGGAAGAAGCGGTTCTTGAACCTGGAGTTAACAGTTCTCAGGCCCCTGTATCTGCTTTCCGATGGTAGCATCAATGTGAGAGAGTGACCAAGGTGGGATGTGCGTCTTTGATAATCTTAGCTTGAGCCAACGCTTCCTCTAGGTCTCTTCAAAGATGGGAAAGTTAGTACTTGTGATGGACCAGGAAATGCCCACCACTTTTTATAGCTTTCTTTGTTCTTCAGTGTTTGAATTTCCAAACCAGAACTTGATGCATCAGGTTTGCTCTCCCCCATTCACTTGTAGAAGTTTGATAGAGGATTCGACAACATGCCAAATCTCCTCAAACTTTAGTGGAAGCAGAGCTTTGGTGAGGTTTCTTTGTTATTGTATAAATGTGCTGGGGCCAAGACTGAATGTCAGACATATTCACCTCAGAATGTAGCCGTTGATTCTCTCCACCGCCATCCCACTAATAAAAGGTGCATAGTCCCTCGGCTTCTCCTTCCTGAATAATATTGAGGTCATCCAACATTCTGCTGCCAGTGTTCGTACTCCTGTCATCCGTTTTAGCCATCAGCCTTGTAATTGTTGACCTCCACTGGTTTCTGCGAAAGTGACATCTGAATGTTATGCTCAAATCCTTCTTTTCAAATCCCTCTCTAACCTCATTGTACCCCCTTTACTGTAATCTCTTCCAGTCCAACAACCTTCCAAGATATCTGTGCTGCTCCAATTCTGGCCTTGCGATTATTCCCAATTTTACTGATTCCATTCCATTCTAAAGGACTGCTTTTTCATCTTCTCTTCATTGTGTAAACAATGAATTGAGATTGCTGGTTTCACCAAACATCTGGGTGCCCTGAGCTTCTTGCATCTGGTATTTCCTACTGATCTCCCATCCAAGTACTATATAGGCCTGAGTCAGCTTAACTGGGTACTCACTGGGAGCACAACAAAAACTAACACTAGCCACGAATAAAAGAAGCAAAATAACAAACTGTTGAAGGAAAATGGACAGACGATATTTCAGGTCAGCACTATTCTTCAGACAGCGTAAAACAAGCCTACGTTTCTGATAAGTGACTGACCAACATGGAAAGGTCTTAGATATCTGTTATTTTGCTCACATGATGAATAAAAATATAGTTGTAAACTATTTATCTATTCAGTGTGAATGAACATAAGAATAAATCACTGTTGTACAACTATGGCGATGTGAGAGAAATGAACACAGGAAATACTGAAACTAGTGAGGAAACTTAGATCATTTGAGTGAAATGTTAAAAACGGGTCTAAACACTGAAATGCTGAAGAAGCCGAAATGTTAGAAATCCAGTTGGAAATAAATAAATCACAGTAAGAACAAAGTCAAAAATTATTCTTTCAGCACAAAATAACGATCCATCTTTCATTTTTATTGGAATAAATATACTTGTTGAGTCCAAATGTTAGACCAAATTATTCTATAAAAAACTCAAAACAATGGAGGGAATTCATCTCTCCCTGATAAAAATGGAGCAGTTGTATTTCCCACTATTGCTGTTAATCTGTGATTTTAATACCACTGATTTTGATGAGGCGAAACTCAGAACCTCATTAATAAATACGAATTAAAGTCTCCTGATGCACATGGGATTCCAGTGGTATTTGAATCCAATCCTGAATGGAGTTTCAGCAGGCACAGAGATTTGTTCCAGTTGGTTCTTGGAAAGTCAGGATAAAACATCTCACCGAAGAGCCGGAACCACCAAGGGTTTGGGAGGATTCTGGTCCAGTGTAGCTGAGAGGTGAAATCAGGCCTAAAGGTTCAGGAGCCAGGGGTTGCTATTCTTTCCTTAAAATATTAATTAAAGGCAGCTAATTCTGTCCGAAACTTAATGGAGAGAGAATTCTCAAAAACTGAGAGTTGTAGCTAGAGAAACTCGAGTTGTACAGCAAGCTGAACTTGTATATTCTATCTATCAACACTTATCGTCATATGGGGATGGGCTCCTCCATGAATTTAACTTCTCCGGGAGATTTTCTTAATTGTGGAAATTTAGTCAATAATACCTCACAACTTTAAAAAATACCGAATCCTAAAGTCACATGGTGAAAATGTGTTACAATGAATGGTTTGATGTCAGGTTTATGAAGCAAGAAAAGAAGAATTGAGGAATGACAAAGGGATGAAAAAGGGAATCAGAAAATAGAACGATTGAGAGGGGGAAGTCAAAGGAAGTGAGGGTAAGAAAATAGATCAGAGGGATGCAATGAGGACTATGAGTGAAGAAATGTAAACGAGGACAGAGTTTAAAGTGTAAAAGAAAATGTGACAAAGGGAGAATATGATATTGTTGAACTCATCCGGTGATCCAGTGTCCTCTTCCTACCTTGTACTGGTCTACTCACCCATAATTCGCATTCTTGCTGACCAATACTGGCTCCCATTCAGCAAAAAAATACCAATTTAAATGTGCTCTTTTGTTTTCCAATTGTTCATTGTTCGACCCCTCTCTGTCACTGTTTTTTTTTTTTTTCTTCTTCTTTCTTTTTTAATCAAAAAATGTATTCAATTATTAAAAATAATATTTACACTACAATAAAACAAGCCAGAACCCACCACCATAATACAATACAAACATGTATCCATAATAAACTACTATACAACTATGTTACAATCCTTATTGAGGATACATTCAACACCCTGCGGAGCCCAGCAGTCCCAGAACTCCCTCAGGGTGCCCGTAGACAGGGCGTATTCCCTTTCTAACCTAACCCGGGCACGGACGTAACCCCCCCTCTCTGTCACTGTGGCATGTTCCACTCTCTCAACTCTATCATTTCTACCCTTTTTTTCTATTCTTATATCTCTTCTCTGCTGATGCTCCACCATCAGTGGCTGGGCCTTCAGTTACCAAGGCTCCAAATTCTGCTATTGCTTTCCTAATCCTCACCATCTTGATCTCTCATCTCCTTTATCATGTCCACATAGGTACCAAAAGGACCAGCCTTTCAGTCACATCCTAATTACACTTGACATGACTCAATGTTAAATTTGCAGAATATTGAGTATGTGAGGCATTTGTGATAATCCATTAAAGGCACTTTCTGAATGCAATTTCTTGTCTCCATTGATCATAGACTGAAGGTTACATCCCTATAGCACACTGGAAGGCTGAGGAGAATGCTGATAGAGGTAGAGCAGGTCATTCTAAGTCTGCGTACAGCTCTGTGTATAATGTCACCTGTGGCACTTTGAATTAATAGGAAGCTGAAAATAGGCCATCCTTCAACTCGAAACAAAACCATTTTTGCAGCTATTCGTCTCAGTACTGTAACCTCACTCAGGGAGTCAATACTGAGGAGTAGTGGAGAAATGGTTTTGTTTGGGGTGGAAAGATGACATAATTCCATCTTCATATTAATTTATAGCATAATGAAATTCAAATGAGAAAACTAATCCATGACCATAAGACCCCAAAACGTAGGGACCATTTAGCCCCTGAGCCTGCCCCACCAATCCCCAAAACTTTTTATTCCCTCCATAATTAGAAATCTGTCTACTGAACCTTAAATATGTGCAAGGACTCTACATCCATAACTGTCTGTGGCAAGGAATACTGAAGAATTACCACCTCTGAGATGAGAAATCTTTCCTCATCTCATTCCCTAATAGTTACCTTCTTATTCTGAGACCGTATGGTCTGGACTTTGGAGAGGAAATATATGTATCCTGTATAACCCCTTAAGAATTTTCACCAAAATTATTTAATTCTTCTATACCCCGATGAGTAGATTTTAGATAAACCTTTGGGACTGAAGGCAGATAAATCCCCAGTGCCTGATGGTCTGTATCCCAGAGTACTCAAGGAGGTGGCCCTAGAAATCATGGATGCATTGGTGATGATTTTCCAATGTTCTATAGACTCTGGATCAGTCCCTGTGGACTGGAGGATAGCTAATCTAACCCCACTTTTTAAGAAAGGAGGGAGAGAGAAAACAGGGATTACCAGTTAGCCTGACATCAGTAATGGGGAAGATGCTTGAGTCGATTATTAAAGATGTAAAAGCAGCGCATTTCCATTTATTCTGGAATTTTCTAAGGATGTAACAAGTAGAATGGATAAGGAAGAGCCAGTGGATGTGGTGTATCTGGACTTTCAAAAAGCTTTTGACAAGGTCCCACACCAGAAATTAGTGTGTAAAATTAGAGCACATGGTATAGGGGAGTTGGGTATTGACGGATAGAGAACTGTTTGGCAGACAGGAAGCAAAGAGAAGGAATTAATGGGTCCTACAGGCATAGGTACAGCAGGCAGTGAAGCAATCTAATGGCATGTTGGCCTGCATAGCAAGAGGATTTGAGCATAGGAGCAAATCGGTCCTGCTGCAGTTGTACAGGGCCCTGGTGAGACCACACCTGGAGTATTGTGTGCAGTTTTGGTCTCCTAATTTGAGGAAGGGCATTTTCGCTATTGAGGGAGTGCAGCGAAGGTTCACCAAGTTAATTCTCGGGATGGCGGAACTGACATATGATGAAAGACTAGATCGACTGGGCTTACAGTATATTCACTGGAGTTTGGAAGGTTGAGAGCGGATCTTATAGAAACATATAAAATTCTTAAGGGATTGGACAGGCTAGATGCAGGAAAAATCTTCCCGATGTTGTGAGAGGCTAGAACCAGGGGTCACATTTTAAGAATAAGGGGTAGGCCATTTAGGACTGAGATGTGGAAAAACTTTTCCATCCAGAGAGTTGTGAATTTGTGGAATTCTCTGCCACAGAAGGCAGTGGAGGCCAATTCACTGGATGTTTTCAAGAGAGTTAGATATAGCTCTTAGGGCTAATGGAATCAAGGGATATGGGGAGAAAGCAGGAACGGGGTACTGATTTTGGATGATCAGCAATTATCATATTGAATGGCGGTGCTGGCTTGAAGGGCTGAATGGCCTACTCCTGCACCTATTTTCTATGTTTCTATGTTTCTAACCTGTTTTACCTTTCCAAATAGGATGACCACTCCACATCTGGGATCATCCTGGTCAATCTTGAACTGCCTTCAGTGAGTTAATTCTCCTTTAATATAGGGACCAACATTATTTGCTGTTCTCTAGATGTGGTTTCACTGGGGCCTTGTACAACTGCCATAAAACCTCCCTACATTTATGTTCCAGTCCCATTGAAATAAGGGCCAACGTACTATGAACCTTCACTATTACCTGCCGCACCAGTCTTAGAGTCACAGAGTCATAGACTGATACAGTGTGGAAACAGGCCCTTCGGCTCAACTTTCCCATGCCAGCCAACATGTACCAGCTATAATCCCACCTGCCTGCGTTTGGTCCATATCCCTCCAAACTTGTCCTATCCATGTATCTGTCTAACTGTTTATTAAGCGTTGTGATAGCCCCAGCCTCAACTACCTCCCCTGGCAGCTTGTTCCATGCACCCACCACTTTTTGTGTGAAAAAGTTACCCCTCAGATTCCTATTCAATCTTTTCCCCTTCACCTTGAGCCTATGTCCTCTAGTCCTCGAATCCCCTACTCTGGGCAAAAGATTCTGTGCATCTACACGATTTATTCCTCTCATGATTTTATTCACTGACACATGGTTTCTGGACAGACTTGTCACATGTCACTGACACACTGACTTCTGCCATTTTGCACATCATATGCTAGGACCCTCAAATCATTAAACATTAAAGAGGTGTATAAAATCATGAGAGGAATAGATGCACAGAGTTTTGGGTAGAGACTCTTGCCCAGAGTAGGTGAATCAAGGGCCAGAGAACATAGGTTTAAGGTGTAGGGGAAAAGATTTAATAGTAATCTGAGGGGTGGTGGGTGTATAGAACAAGCTGCTAGAGGAGGTAGTTGAGGCTTGGACTATCCCAACGTTTATGAAACAGTTAGACAGGTACATAAATAGGACAGGTTTGGAGGGATATGGACCAAACGCGGAGAGTGGGATGAGTGTAGCTGGGACATGTTGGCCGGTGTGGTGCAAGTTGGGCCGAAGGGCCTGTTTTCACACTGTATCACTCTATCACTCTATGACATAAAAAATAAGCAATACAGTACTGCGGCCCACAATGTCTGTGCTGAACATGATGTCAAGTTCATCACTTATCTACCTCCACATAACCCATATCCCTCTATTCCCTGCATATCCATATGCCTATCCAAAAGTATTTTAAATGCCACTACCCATCTGCTTCAGCCGCCACCTACTGTAGCACATTCCAGGCATACACCACCTCTATGTAAAAAACTTGGCCCTCTTATGCCCTTTAAACTTCACCCCTCTCACCTTGAAGTTCTGCCCTTTAGTATTAGATTTTTTCCCATCCTTGGAAAAATATTCTGATCGTCTGCCCTATCTATGCCTCTCAGAACTTCATCTACTTCTATCAGGTCTTCCCATTCCAGCGAAAACAATTCTAGTCTGTCCAACCTCTTCCTGTAGTTAATACTCCCTAATCCTGACATCATTCTGGTAAACATCTCTACACCCATAGGAGCTTTCTGCGTTTCAATAATATATTATCTTCTGTTCTTTCACCCAGAATGAACAGGTCCACATTTATTGTCAACTTTTTGCCACTCACCTTAACCCATCAATATATTTCTATATGTATAGGAAGGAACCACAGATGCTGGTTTACAGCAAAGATAGACACAAAATCTGGAGTAGCTCAGCGGGTCAGACAGCATCTTTGGGGAAAAGGAATGGGTGACATTTCGGGTTGACACCCTTCTTCAGACAAGGTCTTCTTCTGAAAAAGGGTCTTGACCCGGAATGCCACCAGTTTCTTTTCTCCAGAGATGCTGCCTGACCCGCTGAGTTACTCCAGCATTTTGTGAATATCTTTCTATATGCTGTCTGCATATTGTTTGCTACTTGCCATTTCACCAATTTTTGCATCAACTACAAATATTGCCACTATAAATTTTCTTTCATCCTCCAAGTCATTATTAAGTGAAAGTTGAGGTCCCAATGTTAATCCCTATTACCCACAGTTTACCAATCTGAAGATGTCCTCCCCGCCGTACTTATCATTTCCTGCCTGTTCTAGAAACCTCTATCCATGTCAAAACTATCTCCAACTCGATGACCTCTTATCTCCAGACCCAACGTGTGGGGACTGCCTGAATCTAAAATTCCGTGCTGGAAAGATGACCATGTTTCCATATTTTACGTGTTGTTGTTTAATGAACAAATCGGTGTCATTTTAAAGCAAGGATTATAATGAAAACAATGAAAATATATGGTTGATAAATGCAACGTGTGCTGTGTGCTGAGTGTAACACATTCGAGAAATAAGGCGTTGATCCCCTTCTACGTAGGTGGAGAGAACTAATCTGATCCTAATTGCAATAGAAGTGCTGCAATGGGCTTTGGTGTTCTCAAACTAGCAGGAGTGGGGTGGGGTCAGTTCGGACAGAGGGGCAGCAGGTAGAGAGGAGGAGGAGGGGAAAGTTACACAACAGCTTTCCAGCCATCTCGGCTGGACATTGTGCATGTGTACGGATATCAGGTGAGGACAGGATCCAACTCAGCCACACTGACCCCCATGGTAGGCCCGCTTGCCAACACTTCACTGTTTAATCTCACGCATGAAGAGTAATCACCAGACTGAGGTACCAAAGGGCTGCTGGTATCCATGGAACCATGCTTCAGCATGGACTGCTTTCTGGCAACGAAACCAGGAGCAGGGGAAAGATTCCGTTCCAAATAAAATTGAGTGTGGTATCACTGCTGTGAGTTGTGGAAAACATTGTGGACACACAGGATAGAAAGAGAACTGCCCCACAAGCCCTCAAAGGCAGCATAATAGCAACACTACATGGGGCTGGGGCAGATGGAAAATACCATGGAAGGGAAGTTTATTTGAAGGAAATATTGTAAGCACTTTAATTTCCCAGCAATTCTCCCTCTCTAGGGTGCTCTGGGTGCTGGAAGCTGCTAATGAGACAATGTTATTAATCTTTGCCAAAGGAGATAGTAACTCACCCGCAGCTAGGATATTCGAAAGCTTGACTGGCTCATAAAACCTAGAGCAGTTTACTTTCATGTGCTGTGTTGCTTATCTGCACTGACAACAATTTGGTGACACTTCCCTTCCCCTGATGTGCTAGTCCCAGCTGAGAGCCATGTGAGGTCAATGGCAGCACACTGAGAATATTACTGGCGGTCAGGAGACAAGCTGAAGGGGTCAGGTTACATCTGCAGAGGCACCGCGCACCTATTTTTTTCATCCTCTCTTCCTTTATTCTGCAGAGACCGAACCAGGGAGCCACAAATACTGATGCAGACAAGCAAGATACTGAACTGCTGCACACTCATGGCAATTCAGGGATGCAAAGCAGCTCCCTTTACACTTTAAACTTTAGAGATGCAGTGTGGAAACAGGACCTTCGGCCCATCGGGTCCGCACTAACCAGCGGTCACCCCATACACTAGCACTATCCTGCAAACTAGGGACAATTTACAATTTTACAGAAGCCAATTAACCTACAAACCTGTACATCTTTGGAGTGCGAGAGGAGCACCCGGCGAAAACCCACACGGTCACAGGGAGAAGGTACAAACTCTGTACATACAGCACCCGTAATCAGGAATGAACCAGGCTCTATGGAACTGTAAGGCAACAACTCTACCGCTACGCCACCGTGCTGCTCCTGCTCAGCAGATTATAGATTCAGATCTGTCAGCTGTTGCTGGCTAGAGTCTGCAGAGAAATGTTCACGAGTAGTGTCATTACCACATCGGAAGCTGCTACCTTCTTCATGTTGTGTCCATACCGAACAGAGGTACTGCTTTGGTGTGAATTGGAGAATAACCAAGCAGCTCAGTGACGCAGAAGTAGAGTTACCGCCTCACAACGCCAGTGACCCAGGTTTGATCCTGACTACGGGTGCTGTCTGTACGAAATTTGGATGTTCTCCCATTACCCACGTAGTTTTTCTCCAGGAGCTCCAGTTTCCTCCCACACTCCAATGACATACAGGTTTGTAGGTTGACAGTAAATGCTGGAGTAACTCAGTGGGATACCCAGCATCTCTGGAGAGAAGAAATGGATGACGTTTTGGGTCTGAAGAAGGGTCTCGACCCGAAACGTCACCCATTCCTTCTCTCCAGAGATGCTGCCTGGACTGCTGAGTTACTCCAGCATTTTGTGTCTACCTTTGATTTAAACCAGCATCTGCAGTTCTTTCCTACACATAGACAGGTTTGTAGGTTAATTGGCTTGGTAAAATTGTAAATTATCCCTAATGTATAGGATAGTGCTAGTGTGCGGTGATCATTGGTCGGCGCGGACTCGGTGGGTCGAAGAGCCTGTTTCTGTATTGTACTCTAAACTAAACCAAATTATATCACCATTATCTCCCCTTGCTGAAAACCCCACATTAAAGTGGACACGCAAGAGACTGCAGATGTTGGAATTTTGAACAAAAACAAAGTGCTGTAGAAACACAGCGAGCCAGACTGCATCTGTGGAGCAAAATGGACAAAGTTTCAGGTTAGGACCCTTCTTCAGACTGCTGGAAGGGTGAGATATAACTGGTATAGGAAGATAAAGGGTAGTGGTAGAACAAGAGCCAGCAAGTGATTGGTGGATTTGTGTGAGGAGGTCTGTCCATTTCCCTCCACAGATGTTACCTGACACAACAGTTTGTTTTGAACCCACATTATATATGTGGGTTACATATATTCTGCATGTTACTTTAGACCAAATTTATTCTTTTAAAAGTTTTTCAAAACATTTTATACCATAGAATTGCTCTGTTATCAGTTTGAAGTTCTTTCTGAGATCCATAGAAACCCAGGACTGGATCTCATATTGGTCTTCTGTTGATATTTGTGCACAATAAGAAATGAAACGGCACACATCTACACTCCTCATTAATTTGCAAATCTGTCTATGGGATCCTGGTACAGAAAATATGACTGGGCTCTACTGACTTGACACCAACTCTTTCTCCTTGTTGACTCTGAGGTGACGGAAAGTAAGAGCAATCATGGTAGTGATATCGGCCAACAAAATAAAAGAAATGTGTATTGAATTAGCTGACTGGCCTCGTTCTGTATAGGAGCGGTTCTCTGCTACTTCTTCATCAGAGTTCAGTCATTTCATTATCACTGCGGACTGGAGCACTCTCCCTTTACATCAGAAATCCAGGCACATTTTTAAGTATATGACCTTTGGAAATGGGTGATGATAGTAAGTCAATGACTGCACACCATCTGGCAATCCTGAGGAGATTTAGATGTCAACTTTGTAAGTCAAAACAAGAGTAAATCATGGCACGTTGGGGGTTACAAGTCCAATCCCTGAAGGATGTTAGTGAACTCTTTTGGATTTCATAGAAATAGACAGTTGTCAAAGACATTTTATGGTATTAAGTCACAAATATGATCAGTTCGGTAGCATGAATGTCCTGATGCAGGGTCTTCAACCAAAATATTGACTTACAACTTTTGCTTCCACAGATGCTGCTTAACCTGTTGAGTTCTACCAACTTTCAGTTTGTGTTTTCAATTCAATATCATTGCCAGTATCATTCGAACACATAACTTGTATAGCTAGTTACAATATTAGTACACTATATGGAAATGACGCAGTTTATTTGTTTATCTGTTTAGTCATCCTTGTTTCATAATAGCTCTGAAATTAAACTTAGCTTTGCCCGAAAATGAAAATGGATTTTCAAATGGGAAAGCTTCACAGGAACAGGTACAGATCACACTGATTCCTTGATATTCAATATTCATGCTACGAGCTCACACTTAAAATATTGAAACAATTTGCTTGAAAATCTCTTTGCTTTATTGCAAAAGTGTTAGCCCAAAATAAATGTTTATCACTATGATTCAACATTGAAGTACGTAACATATTTCAGACAGAACTTCAGATATTAATCAACTCTTCATAATTAATTTTATATTAATTAACAAAAAATAAAAAAATAAAAGATTATTCTACTCCTTTCACAAATACTCTCCATACAGACAAAGGATCAAGATCAAATGAGCGAACAAGAAACTGTGGTGGAACTCAAAGGGTCAGTCAGCATCCATGAGGGGGAATCCTATTTATTACGCTTTCTTACGCAAAGCGTTGTCTATGTATTCCTCTCTTAGTTTAGTTTAGTTTAGTTTAGAGATACAGCGCGGAAACAGGCCCTTCCGCCCAACGGGTCCGCACCGACTGGCGATCCCTGCTCATTAACACTATATAATACACCCACTAGGGACAATTTTGTACATTTACCAAACCAATTAACCTACAAATCTGTACGCCTTTGAAGTGTGGGAGGAAACCGAAGATCTCAGAGAAAACCCATGCAGATCACGGGGAGAACGTACAAACTCCGTACGGGCAGCACCTGTGGTCAGGATCAAACCTGGGTCTCCGGCATTGCATTTGCTGTAAGGCAGCAATTCTACCCCTGCGCCACCATGACCATCCTGAAAATGGTGATGTTTTCAGGGCGGTACAGAGAGAAAACAGTGATCCTCTCTGTTGATGCCGTCTGAGTTTTCGAGTCCTCCCAGAATATTTGCTTAAGATTCCAGCAAGTCTCGTCTTGTTTGTCTCAAATTAATGAAATTAGCTTTGTTTGTAAAGGTTATGAATACAGCATTACTGTATTTAGATGGGCAGAAGACTAACATTAGGGAACAAAAAATTGGAATGCTTGTTTATTATTTATGACAGTAATATAAATGTGAATGGTCAGCCAAGTGAAAGGTGGGAGAGGGATAAGCAAGTGTTCAGAAACATGTGGTGAATTCTGGCAAGCAATAAACTTAACAAAGAAAAAGTAGTGCCGGTCAGAAATACAATTCTTGCTTATGGGTAACTTTCATGTTTCAGTGATTAGCCAATGCAAACTACTGTTGATTAAAGTTGGCCTTCAACAGAGTGCAATTTTCTGGGTAACAACCACCTGTTAAAGCCAACTACTTCAATCTCTTCAGGTGATGTCACTGTGTGAAACAAAATCAAATTGGGGAGGCATGGTGACCTAATCTGCGAGGTCGCCGCAGATTAGGTCTTAGAAGAGCTTAGAAGAGTTTGCCCTCGACTCAAGCTCGCAACATGGTCGACACATGGTCTAGGAGGTCCTATGAGGTTACTGGAACTCTCCTTCATGGTCGAGGGAAGTTCCCGCATACTCGCGGCCTCAGCTAGGTCGCGGAAATATTTTCAGAATGTTGAAAAATTTTCCACGAGTAAAAATTGGTCAGCATGGTTCTTTTTAACTCGTAGTGCAGTGGAGTGGGGTCGCTATGTAGTTACAGGCAGTCGAGGGCAGCCGTAGGCAATCTCTTTTGCTGACCGGGCATTTTGATTGGCTCATTGGAGTTTTCAGGACCAAGGAAAACTGACCGGTAGGTAACATGCCCACTAAACTTTATTATACTTCTTAAAAGTGTCTCCACTCCTTCTCCCCCCCCCTTCCCCCCCCCCCCCTTCTCCCTCCCCCCCTTCTCTCTCCCCCTCTCTCCCCGACTCTCCCCCTCTCTCCCCTTCTCTCCCCCCCCCCCCCCGTCCCCTCCATGCTCTCTAAAGGACTTAACGTACACTGTGCAATCGTCTTTTACCTCCCTCTTCATCGCGGGTGTGAATTTCAGACAGCGCTCCCTTGCTTTCCCTGGCCCCCGCCTTTGCGATATGTTTGTGTGTGTGCGGTCGGTCAATCTGCTCATGGTTTCATCGCTGACGGTCGATCCAGCTCGCAGTTTTTCAGGCGAGTGCCCTCGAGCTTGAAAGTCGAAGATTACTCGCGGATTAGGTCGCCGCAGTGGGACAGCCCCTTTACAGTGCTTACAGCACCAGAGACCCAGGTCCAATCCCAACTATGGGTGCTGTCTGTACAGAGTTGATACGTTCTCCCCGTGACCGCATAGGTTTTCTCTGAGATCTTAGGTTTCCTCCCACACTCCAAAGACTTAAAGGTTCGCATGTTAATTGGCTTGGTAAATGTAAATTGTCCCTAGTTTGTGTAGGGTAGTGTTAATATGCGGGGATCGCTGGCCGGTGTGGACTCGATGGGCCGAAGGGCCTGTATCACACTGTACCTCTAAACTAAACTAAACTAAACTAAACTTAAAACATCTTGGTAATTGGCTGGAAGGAATAACCAAACGTGGATCAGATCGTGTTTCCGGATTCACTGCTCTTTGCCAGTGAGTGTAGGCACTCACTCACTGTGAAAGACCAGTGAGGGGCAGTGGGGGAGGGGGGGAGGGGGGGGGGGGGGGAAGGGCAGGCTGAGAAAGGATGGAGGCACGGTTAAATGTATCACAGTCCCCTCTCTCTCTGGTTATAGCCTCCATCTATCAGAGCTCAGAGCTCAGATATATAATTTGTTGCCACGTTTCACTGTCTCAATTCAGTTCCATGTCTCTAGGACCTGCAACAAAGTTGGCCGAACATCAGCGACAGAAATCAATGCTTTTGCTCCTGAGGGCACAAGGTTGGGTGGTGTGGGAAAAGGAAAGTGTCACCGTGTTGCTTATAAGGATCACTTTCCGAGGCAGGGTCTACAGCACGTTGCTGGCACACCATGAGCTTTGTTCAGCATTTGGGCCATCACTTTACCTGACTCCCAAGAAGGTTAATAACATTCGGTTCTCTACCATTGACATCATCCACCTTGATATCAAAGTTCACAGCTTTTCTGAGGAACGAAAATAGACCCTTAGCAATTCCTCTCAGCTCCTGTCATACCGATCAGGAATTATAAGTCTTGTCTGGTTGCTGCCCAGTCTGATTAGGCTGATTCCACATTGGCAGCAATATTTTCACCATGCTTTACCTATAACAAAGTTCGAAAACATTCTTCAAGAACAAACTTACAATCTTGCATGCTTTACTGAAGGTATCCTCCTACAGCTGAGCTCAGTGACTCCTGGTTGCCAGCAAGAACAAAGGCTCTTCCCAAGATAGAAAGAAAAGCTCAGTGTGAATTGATCTGAGCCCCCACCCCCCTTTTCACAAAAGCTGTCATTGAATCATAGTTATACAGTACAGAAACAAGTCCTTTTCCTCACCATGTCTGTGCCTGCCATGAAGTACCTCTCCCTACTGAACCCATTACCAATGCCCATCCCATAGCCTTTCATTCCACGGCTCATCCAGATGCTCCTCAAATGTTACAAGAGTGTTTCCCTCCATCCTCCCACATGCAGTGAGTTGAAGAGTCCAACCACCCTGTTGGTGAAAATAATTATTTCTCAATTCCCCTCTAAATCTCTGATCTGACCTATGTACTGAGTCCTATGGTCATTTATACTTTTGATAAGGGAACAAGTTTATCTCCATCTACCCTATATATGAAACTCACAATTCTGCATACCTCAATCAGGTCACATGAGTCTTCAATCAAACTCAGCCTATTGATTGTAGCAAGCAGTAAAGTCAACTATTAATATTGATCAGTTGGTATGATGATAGATCAGCTATGATTGAATGGCGGAGTAGACTTGATGGGCCGAATGGCCTAATTCTACTCCTATCTCTTATGATGATCTTATGATTCTCTCCTCATAGCTGAAAAAAACTCCTCCACAGGCAACATCCAAGTGAATTGCCTCTGCACCCTCTCCAATGCAATTGCACCCTTCCTATAATGTGGTGATCAGAACTGCAAAGAATACTGTAACTAATGTTTTATAGAATTGTACCATATTGCTCTGAACCTATGTTCTATGCCCCGACCAATGAAAGCAACATCCCATCCCAATCTGCTCAACCTCCATTCTACATGTGCTACTCTCTTCAGGGATCTTTGGGGATGTACAACAAAGTCCCTCTTCTCCTCGCTACTCCCCAGGAACCTATAATTCATCGTTTATGCACTAGTCTTATTAAACTTCCCAAGAAGTTACATCTCTCATTTTCAGCATTAAATTCCATCTGCTATTTATCTGACCATCAATATGGTCAGAGAAATAGATCAATATTAATAATTCACTTCACTTCTTGCTACCAAACTAATATGCTACCAATCGTCATATTATCTGCAACATTACTAATCCTACCTCTTATATCCACGTTAAGATCATTACTGAACTTTTAAAAACCCCCAGCAAGAGTCCCATTAGCAACACCCCAGTGATACACCATTAACTTCCCATTTCAAACACAACCATTGACTGTCACCTTCTCCCTCCTATCACCAAAACAATTTCACTTCAAATTTGCCAAATAGCTCAGGATCCCATGGGTACTTCCCTCTGGAGCAGTCTTCCATATGGGACTTCATCAAAGGCCTGTCAGAGATGACACTCTCACTGATTGTTGATCTGGATTAGACAGTTAGAACCCTCACTTATCGAAGACTTGCTGACTATCCCTGATCAAAACCTACCACTCCAAGTCCTTGGAAGGAAAGGGGAAGGACGCAGGGGGGGAAGTGGGGTAGCGGTGTGGGTGAGTGGTTTGTTGGTCTTTCAGGACATATGAAATGTACAGGAAAAACAGGAAAGAGAATGGATCCAAATTTCCTTAGAGAAACCAATATAAATATTCCAAATGTGCCGACCAGCGATCCCCACACACTAACACTACCCTACACACACTAGGGACAATTTACAATTTTATCAACCCGATTAGCCTACAAATCTGAATGTCTTTGGAGTGTGAGAGGAGACTGGAGCTCCCGGAGAAAACCGACACAGGTGACGGGGAGAACTCCGTACAGACAGCAACCATAGTCCGTGTCGAACCCGGGTCTCTGCGCTGTAAGGCAGCAACTCTACCGCTGCGCCACCGTGCCATCTACTTGGGCAGTTGCTCACGGTTGAGGACAACTCTATTTTTATGGCTTCTGAGGTTGCTGTAAAGTCCTCGGGGGATCCAAAGGCTCTCCCACAGAGTGGCAGATGGTGTGAGATAGAACAAGTGGCTCGGTTGCTGGTGAAATTGGAAATCTCTTTCTATTGCCTGTCCACACCACTGCATGCTGCTGTCATGGACTCATGGAGCTCAATGCCATCCTTGATTTCCATTTTGAGCACCGGCATGCCAAACATTCCCAGGAGTCAGAAAGGAAGTTATGTTTCCAACAAGACTGGAGAGCGGAGAGAAAGCTGTGTTTTTATTGAAAAGAGACATTGTTTCAAGTTAAGCAGGGACAGTAGGAATGCAGGCATTTGATTGCCTGAGGGAGAGACACAGCAGCCAATAAAATGCAGGGCAGATTTAGTGGAGTGGCCTGTTGGGAGAGAGGGGTGAAGTGCTATGTATGCTGTGTTGGGGGGAAATGCAGGAATGAGGCCTCGGGTCATGAGGCTTCAGTGACGGAGCTGAGAAAAGGGTCTGTTATGCTGCTTAATTCTTCCAAGGTTTTCAGCATCGTAAAGATGACAGGTGGAATAGAGGAATGCCCCTCTTGCAGGACGTTGGAAGTTGAGGCATTCCCAGTGCCCCTGAGGACAACAAGTGCAGTAAGTGCGTTCAGATGCAGCTCCTTAAGGTCTGCATTTAGGGACTGGAGGTGCAGCTGGATGACCTCAGGTTTATGACATTTATTACTTCCTTTAAAAGCTTAGAAAGTTCAGCATGTCCCCAAGCATTTTATCAGGATGCATCACAGCATGGTTTGGAACAGCTCCATCCAAGATCACAAGAAATTGTAGAGAATAGTGGATGCCGCCCAGAGCATCACACAAACCAATCTCCCTTCCATTGACACCATTTATATCTCACTGCCTCGGCAAGGCCACCAGCATAATCTAGGATGAGTCGCACCCTGGCCATTCCCTCTTCTCCCCTCTCCCATGGGGCAAATGGTGTAGAAGTGTGAAAAAACACCACTCCAGATTCAGGGAATGTTTCTTAGAAACATAGAAACATAGAAATTAGGTGCAGGAGTAGGCCATTCGGCCCTTCGAGCCTGCACCGCCATTCAATATGATCATGGCTGATCATCCAACTCAGTATCCCGTACCTGCCTTCTCTCCATACCCTCTGGTCCCCTTAGCCATAAGGGCCACATCTAACTCCCTCTTAAATATAGCCAATGAACTGGCCTCGACTACCCTCTGTGGCAGAGAGTTCCAGAGATTCACCACTCTCTGTGTGAAAAAAGTTCTTCTCATCTCGGTTTTAAAGGATTTCCCCCTTATCCTTAAGCTGTGACCCCTTGTTCTGGACTTCCCCAACATCGGGAGCAATCTTCCTGCATCTAGCCTGTCCAACCCCTTAAGAATTTTATAAGTTTCTATAAGATCCCCCCTCAATCTCCTAAATTCTAGAGAGTATAAACCAAGTCTATCCAGTCTTTCTTCATAAGACAGTCCTGACATCCCAGGAATCAGTCTGGTGAACCTTCTCTGCACTCCCTCTATGGCAATAATGTCCTTCCTCAGATTTGGAGACCAAAACTGTACGCAATACTCCAGGTGTGGTCTCACCAAGACCCTGTACAACTGCAGTAGAACCTCCCTGCACCTATACTCAAATCCTTTTGCTATGAATGCTAACATACCATTCGCTTTCTTCACTGCCTGCTGCACCTGCATGCCTACTTTCAATGACTGGTGTGCCATGACACCCAGGTCTCGCTGCATCTCCCCTTTTCCTAGTCGGCCACCATTTAGATAATAGTCTGCTTTCCTGTTTTTGCCACCAAAATGGATAACCTCACATTTATCCACATTATACTGCATCTGCCAAACATTTGCCCACTCACCCAGCCTATCCAAATCACCTTGCAGTCTCCTAGCATCCTCCACACAGCTAACACTGCCCCCCAGCTTAGTGTCATCCGCAAACTTGGAGATATTGCCTTCAATTCCCTCATCCAGATCATTAATATATATTGTAAATAGCTGGGGTCCCAGCACTGAGCCTTGCGGTACCCCACTAGTCACTGCCTGCCATTGTGAAAAGGACCCGTTTACTCCTACTCTTTGCTTCCTGTTTGCCAGCCAGTTCTCTATCCACATCAATACTGAACCCCCAATGCCGTGTGCTTTAAGTTTGTATACTAATCTCTTATGTGGGACCTTGTCGAAAGCCTTCTGGAAGTCCAGATACACCACATCCACTGGTTCTCCCCTATCCCAGCTGTTATCAGGCAACGGAACCATCCTACTACATCTAGATTCCAGAACTACTCTCTACCTCAAGAGGTGGAGACCCTTGGACTATCTTTGATCAGACTTTACCGGCTTTATGTTGCACTAAATGTTATTCATGATATTCCCTATGATCATGTATCAGTACACTGTGAATGGCTTAATTGTAATCTTGTATTGTCTTTCCGCTGACTGGTTAGCACGCAACAAAAGCTTTTCACTGTACCTTGATACACGTGACAGTAAACTGAACTAACTAACTAACTAACCAATCTAAGGGTATGAGAGTGCCACCGATAAGAGTTACAGTGTGGTGATGTGGCCTCAGATACAGGCAGGAAGTAGATGGGTGACTACCGGGAAAGGGAGTAGGCAGAGAGTGCAGGAATCCCCTGGGGTCATTCCCCTTGACTTCAGGTATGTTCCTTTGGGTACTGTTGTGGTGGAGGACCAGTCAGGGGGGCCACAGCAACAGCAACAGTGTTGGTGTCGGGCCTGGCTCTGAAGCACAGTGGGAAAGGAGAAGTCAGGCAAAGCCATAGTGATAGTAGGCTTGTTAGTTAGGGGCACAGGCAGGAGATTCTGTGGCAGCAGATGAGACTCGAGGATGGTACAGGATTTATACCCACTTGGAAGAGAATGTGTTAATTAGGGATAGTTCATCTTGTCATATGGATTAAAAACTGGCTTATTTATTAAAGACAGAGTATTTAGATTAGATTAGATACATTTATTGTCATTTATTGTCATTTATTGTGATGGAAAGACAATTTTCATGCTGGAGGTCTGTGCCCAGTGGAGTTCCACAGGCAGGGACTGTGCTGGGACTGCGGCACTTTGTGATACATATAAATGACTTTGACATTACCTCGACCCGAAACGTTGCCTATTCCTTCGATCCATAGATGCTGCCTCACCCGCTGAGTTTCTCCAGCACTTTTGTCTACCTTTGACATTAACATAGATGGGTTGGTTAGTAGGTTTGCAGATGACATCAAGATTGCTGGGATCACAGGCAGTGAAGGAGGCTGTCAAAGTATACAATGGGATATAGATCAGCTACTGAAATGGGTAGAGAAACAGCAGATAGAGTTTAATCCAAGCAAGTGTGAGGTTGCACGTTGGGGAGTGAATGGTAGGAAAAGGTATACAGTTACTGACAAGACCCTTAACTGCATTGATGTGCGGAGGGATCTTGGAGTCCAAATTCATAGCTCACTGATGATGGTAGCACTAGTGGATAGAGTGGTAAAGATGGCATGTAGTATGCTTGGCTTCATTGCTAGGGGCATTGAGTATAAGAGTCAGTAAGTCCTGATGCTGTTTATGAGACTTTGGTTGGGCCACATTTGGAGTATTGTGGGCTGTTCTGGTTGCCCCATTACAGGAAGAACGTGGAGGCTTTGGAACGGGTGCAGAGGAGGTTTACCAGAATGAAGCTGAGGGGTGGAGGTTGAAGCAGATATGTTAGTGACATTTAAAAGATTTTTGGGAAGTTATATGGATGTGCAGTGAATGGTAGGATATGGGTTATATGCAGGTAGATAAGTGGCCGTCTTGGCATCATATTCGGCACAGACATTCTGGGCCACAGGACCTGTTCTTGTGCTGTACTGTTCGATGTTCTTCTAAGTAAAGTATTTTAAGAAATAAGTGCTTCAATGCGTGAGGGGTTAATGGTTTTACATTTCCGTTTTGAATTGCAAGCCATGCCATGAATGGATTGGATATGAGATGGAGCGACTGCTGTTATTCAGAAAGTTAAATCAATAGGGAATGATGATGATGTGGCAAGTATAAAGAGTTCCAATAGAAATGCCATAGTATTTATAGAAATCTCTTGTCGGCAATCAAACTCTGCTTTCGTTTTGGTCTTTTCACTATTTATGCATTGTTTCTCCAGTTAATTGGTGTTGGAAAACTGTGCCGTAACTATGTTGTGGCCGAGAGAGATTCAGGGAAGAGGCAAATCGGGGAGATTGAGAAGAAGAATTATATAGGAGTCGAGCAGACTGCTGTTTGGGAATTCCATTTGTACTTTTCTTGATTGCCTGCTGCAACTTCAACACAAGACCAGCATATGCTTATGTAGCTTAACCAGGGTTCCTCCTGATCTTTTGCCAACATTGCAACGCCTATTGGATGAGCCTACTGATAAAATTCCTGGTGACTGTCATTAGATGTGAACACATTCTGTATGAATAGAGGTGAAAGTATTCATACCTAATTTGTCCACACAATTTGAATCAAAACTGAAAGTACTTTAAAATGAATCAATGATACAAGATGAAGAAAAATGAGGGAGAGAGGCATACAAATATTGCATACAACTCTCTGTGTAACGTGGCTGGTCTGTGCGATGTTAGGTTGATATCCTGGAGCTTTTCTTGATTACCTTAGTGGGTCAGGGAGAAAAATCACAGCATTATCTTGGAAATATTTTCTATGGTTGGTCTGTTCCCTGAAGGGCTTGAATAAGTTGGGTGGAAATTAAGAAAGCAACGCGTGCAGTTATTATCTCAGAAGCAATGGGCTTAACGAACCACCGAGTGTGTGCACACCCCTTATTTCCTGATCACAAATATATCTGTCATCTTGCCTTTCTCCAGAAAATTCCATCTGGCCCTGTGATAAGAATGCTTTGGGGAACTTGTAAAGATGTCTCCATTTTAGGTTATTTGATTTTTTTTTTTTAAACACAAAACTCACACAGGAGATAATCAAATGTCTTAATTCTGGGAAATATCGACAGTTCTTAACAAACTGGACATGATTCATGAAGGATACGTGCAAAATGAACTAGAATTTCAGCATTATACTAAAACATTTATTTGGGAAATGCAGGAGCATCATTGGCCTTTGTGTGTAGCAACATTAGAACGATACAGTAGCAATTGGCAGTGTGAAGTTCTACACTCCTCTCAGCAAATAATAATTCTGAAATTTGAGTGAGAACCTGAAGACTGAGTTTTATTTTTAGATCTTAAGACAGAATTTTGTTAGTTCCGGCATGCAGAAGATTCGATCTAAAATATACCTTGTTTGCCTATATTAATATTGGTCCCTGGTCATTTTCCTGTGGATATGATTGGTGGTGAATAGATCGGGTTTTGGAAGTGTGAGAGTCAGCTCTGGTTGGAAATGCCCAATGCTTGGGGTGGGCAGTAATTCTGCTGTCACATCTTGTATGACTGAAGCTTGGTGATGTGACAGGTTGGGTCTAGACAGGAGCTGGCAGACTGCGCAGCTCTTTGCTTTGCAGGATTTCTTCCCCAGTTTTTTTGGCAATATAGTCAAATTTTAAGAAAACATTTACATTATTAGTCTGGACATAATAAAGTCCACGTTTTCTCATTTGCATTCAAACACATAACACTACAGCCATTCATACATGCTTAGTATAAAGACTAAGTTATACATCCTATTATTACAAGAAGAGATTTTTGAACGGACACAGAAGGCGCTGGATATTCAGTACTCAGAATCCAATGCACCCAAAATACCAGTTAATCTCTCCCTTTACATAATTTAGCAGTCATCATTAGTTATGATTCAGTTGATGACATGCTTGCTGCTTTTTCCTAAGGTTGCTAGTTCTAGTCCCACTCCAGGAGCTTGAGCACACAATCTAGCTTGATTATCAGAGGGAGTACTGCACTGTCAGAAGTACATTCTTTTGGATCCGATCTTAAACCAAAGTGCCATCTGGCCTCTAGATGTAAGAGATCCCATGGCAATAAAGCTATCCCTTGACCAACACTGGAAAAACACTGATCATTATCACACTTTTGTTTGTGGGATCTTAATTGTCTGCTGTACTTCCTATGTTACTTCAAAGATTATACTTTTAAAACACTTAATTTTTTGTAAGGCATTTTAAGAAGTCTTTGATCATGAAATGTGCTACACAAATGCAGCTTATATTGTTGCGACTACTGGAAAGGCTCTGACTTTCTGGAGCATGCTTAGGATAGTTTTTCACAACAATATGCCTGAAAACCAGCAAAGGTGTGGATCAGATGAGATCAGTGATGAATAATGGGCTGATTAGCTTAAACTTAACCAGTTAACTATTAGCTGAGTTAACAGTGCAACTTGTTAAGTAATTGCAACAATAGCATGATGGAGCAGAATATAGGCAAGGCAAGGCAAGGCAACTTTATTTATATAGCACATTTCATACACGAGGCAGACTCAAAGTGCTTCACATAAAAACATGTCATACAATAAATGAAATAATAAAATGAAATAAAATAGAAGAACTAAAAGAAAAGAAAAACAAAATTAAAAATGCATTATAAAAAGTGCAAAAGTTAAAAGTGCAATGTAGTTAAGATTTAGCTGAAAGCTAAAGTAAACATAAAAGTTTTCAGTCTTGTTTTAAAAGTGGTCAAAGTTGAGGCAAGTCTTAAATCTTCAGGAAGTTTATTCCAGCTATTTGTTGCATAGTAACTAAATCCTGCTTTCCCATGTTTTGTATGTACTCTGGGAATCACTAGCAGATTGGTTTCAGAAGATCTTAGCGGTCTAGAAGGCTTATATAGTGGAAGCATGTCAGTGATATACTTTGGCCCTAAACCATGTAGTGATTTATAGGTGAGCAGCAGGATTTTAAAATCAATTCTCTGACATACAGGGAGCCAATGTAAGGATTTCGAAGGGAGGATCGGGATGAAGCGAGAAGGATTCTAGGTTTGTGGTTTGTAACTTTGTCAGTGCCTTTGGGGCGACTCGTTTGTGTACTTTATAACTAAAACACACTGTAACTAGGTACAAGTGACAATAAAATATAATCATCATCAGGTTTGAGTTAAGGCTGAATTTTACACCATGCAACCCGTCTAAAACAAATAACAAGTAAAATGGCAGTGGAGGAGATTTAAGTACTATTCCTATGAAACTAAAAATTGCATATGCCATCATCCTGGGGAAAACATCCTGCTGACATTTCTGCCCTAAGTCCTGTTTCCTCCGCATTTAAGTAGATTCTATTTTCTCACTAAATTAGAGTGTATTTAGTGTATGATCTGGCAATTACTATGAGCTCAAACGTATATCTCAATAGTCTGTACTTCATTAACAAGCAAAGTTTACCAACAAAATAAATGATGATTGAGTGATAAATATTGAGTAGGAGTCCGTCCTGACTCCTTTACCTTTCTTTGAAATGGTACTGTAGGCTTTTTAATGTTCACCAGAGAAAACAGCCAGAAGGACATTGTTTTAGCATCTCACCCAAATGAGGACACCGCTGATGGCATTACACCACTTCAGAACAACACAGGAATGTCAACCTAGACTTCTGAGCTCAAATCTTTGGTGCTGTGAAACTACAAACTGCTCTGTCGGAGGTAAGTGAGGAAAACTTGAACCATATTTGAATGAGCTACTTTCTTCATGGTGTTACTAATTTTCTTTGGTAAATTGCTCAAATAAATTTCAAGTTAGAATAGTTCAAAAATGTAAGAGATGCTTCCAAAGTAAAATGTTGGTAATTTACAAAGAATGAACCAAACGGCGAATGGGCTCCTGCATTAAAAAATAAATTTGGGCCGGAGAAAACCAACCTACTTAGACTAATTAATGACAATTAGTACTGGCAAAGGTTGAAATGTTGCCATCGCCATTGTTTCAGCTAAAAAAACTTCAGACAAATAAACCTAATTTTGCAACATACAGCAATGACTTTCATGAAAAATGAAACAAAAGTGAAATACATTATGTGACTTAAAATAAATATCTGCAGGTGCTAGAAATATGAAAATACAAGAAATGTCCAGCAATCAGGCAGCATCTCTGAAGAGAGAATCAGGGTTAATGATTCAGGTTCTTCTTTCATCAGAATTATTAATTGCTTTTCAGTTGGCATCTATGAAGATAGGGGACAATTAATTATATGCATTTTGGAACTCTTTAATGGACTCCCAAAAAGCTCCAAAAAAGGTCCCCCCCCCCTCTCTCGACTCACAGTCCTTTTATCGTCCCTCGCTCGCCATGGCCCTGCCCACTTACCGTGGCCCAGCAGCCCGCTCACTGTGTGCCCCGCAGCCCGCTCGTAGGCATAGTAGGGTAGATAAAGTATTTTTCCCTGGGTGAAAATATCCAATTCTAGTGGGCATAGCTTTCAGGTGAGAAGGGGGAAGTTTAAAGGAGGCTTACAAGATAAGTATTTTACCCAGAGAGTAGCCGGTGCTGAGAATGTGCTCCCAGGGGACATGGTGGTGGTAGATAAAGCAGAAGCATTTCAGAGGCATTTTGACAGGCACGTGGAACAGGGAATAGAGGGATATAGACCATGCGCAGGCCGATGGAACTTGTTTAAATTGGCATTTTAGTCAGTACAGATATTGTGGTCTGAAGCACCTGTTCCTGTGCTGGTCTATGCTTTACAGAGGTTTTGGAGCTAGATATAGAAAACTTACAGGGTACCAAGTATTGATCCCGCTTTTGAGTGCCTCAACAAACAAAACCCTGAAGCAAGTAAGATGGAAGTCTTACTGTTGACTCTCTGACCTTTAACTGTCTTTGACATTTTTCTCTCTGTTCCTTTGCAACAGATATCACAGTGAATTTATTACAATGGTGCAGCTGGAACAGCTGCTGATTCACAGCACCGGTAACCCGGGTTCGATCCTGACCTTGGGTGCTGTCGGTGTGGAATTTGCAAGTTCTCCCTCTGACCAGGTAGGCTTCCTTCATGTGCTCCGGCTTCTTCCCAGATCCTGGTTTGTAGGTTAATTGGCCACTGTTAATTGCCCCTTGTGTGTAGGGAGTGGAAGCAAAACTGGGATAACATCAAAAGAGTGTTAATGGGTGGTCAATGGTCGACATGGACTCAATGGACTTCAGCCCACCGTGTCCACGCCAACCAGCAATCACCCTCGTACACTAACATTATCCTACACACTAGGGACAAATTACAATTTTTATCTAAGCCAATTAACCTACAAACTCTGTACGTCTTTGGAATGGAAGGAAATCAGTGCACCTGGAGAAAGCCCACGCGGTCACGGGAAGAACACACGCATTCCAGACAGACAACATCCGTGGTCAGGATTCAACCCGGGTGTCTGCTGCTGTGATGCAGCAACTCTACAGTCGTGCCACTGTGCTGGCCTTCATTTTTATATTACTGTAAACTGAAACCCACATGGGGATTCAAACCCAGAAATATCCTCCAGTGGAGGAATCGCACTACAATGGAGCTAGTCACAAAGAAATGAAATCACAAATTAACCAAGCACTGAAGACTCCGAAGCCCAGTTCTAATCCATGGTATGTGTCCTATCTTCTCACTCTGTATTTAAACCTTACTGCATAATTTAGATGAAGCAAGTGGTGTCATTGAAAGAATGTAATTTTCACCTTTGCATTAAAAAATGGACACAAAATGCTGGAGTAACTCAGCAGGTCATGCAGTATCTCTGGAGAACATGGATAGGTTTTGTTAGTGGGGGGGAGAGGGGAGGGGGGGGGGGAGGAAAGAAAGCTGGAAGAGGAGCTTTCTTTTCACAGCACCTACCCCACAATAAGTCTGAAGAAAGGTCCTGACCCGAAACGTCACCTATCCATGTTCTCTAGAGATGCTGCCTGGCCCATCGAGTTACTCCAACATTTTGTGTCCTTTTGTGCAAACCACCTTCTGCAGATTTTTGTTTCTACACCTTATTTATTGTGCTGGCCTACCTCAATGTAAAGCTGATTTATGTGTGCATCCATTAATCTTTGCACATGGTACACATGGGATATTGATAGAATTGATACAAAGTTGGCTATGTAATAGACAATAAGTTGTGAAGAATGTTTTTATGGAGTGAAGGAAGGTGAAGGAAGGCACATTTCCTAAAAATCTGTGTCAGAGTCATTGCTTATTTTCATTTATATTCATGACCTTTTCCAAATTTTCTGCTGGAAGCTTAATGAACAGTAAAGAGGATAGTGAACGCAGCAGGATGTAAACAGACTAGTGAAATAGCCTGTGCTGACACGTGGCAAACGCAGATTAATGTTAATGGGCGTGAGCTAAAATATTTTGCTGGAAACAATGAGTAGACGGAATAAAGAATCAAGGATACTGTTCTGAAAGGGTTGCAAGAGCAGAGGACGTGGGAGTGTGCATGCACTAATGAGTGAAAGTGGCAGGCCAGGTGGACAGCGCGATTGATCAACACAGGCATGGAGTATACAGGCAGGGAAACTACATTGAGCTTTTTTAAAGGACTGGACCAGCCTCAACTGGAGTATTGTGCAACGCATTGGATAAATATCATAAAAGATATATTAAAATGATTCCTGGGATAGAAACATAGAAACATAGAAAATAGGTGCAGGAGGAGGCCATTCGGCCCTTCGAGCCTTGGGTCTTGGTGAGACCACACCTGGAGTATTGCGTACAGTTTTGGTCTCCTAATCTGAGGAAAGACATTCTTGCCATAGAGGGAGTACAGAGAAGGTTCACCAGACTGATTCCTGGGATGGCAGGACTTTCATATGAAGAAAGACTGGACAGACTCGGCTTGTACATGCTAGAATTTAGAAGATTGAGGGGGGATCTTATAGAAACTTACAAAATTCTTAAGGGGTTGGACAGGCTAGATGCAGGAAGATTATTCCCGATGTTGGGGAAGTCCATAACTAGGGTTCACAGTTTAAGGATAAGAGGGAAGTCTTTTAGGACCGAGATGAGAAAATCATTTTTTACACAGAGAGTGGTGAATCTGTGGAATTCTCTGCCACAGAAGGTAGTTGAGGCCAGTTCATTGGCTATATTTAAGAGGGAGTTAGATGTGGCATTTGTGGCTAAAGGGATCAGGGGGTATGGAGAGAAGGCAGGGATGGGATACTGAGTTGGATGATCAGCCATGATCATATCGAATGGCGGTGCAGACTCGAAGGGCCGAATGGCCTACTCCTGCACCTATTTTCTATGTTTCTATGTTTCTACCTACGCTGCACTGCCTCAATCACAAGGATGTCCTTCCTCAAATTAGAAGCTCAAAACTGTACACAATACTCCAGATGTGGTCTCACCAGAGTCCTATACAACTGCAGAAGAACCTCTTTACTCCTGTACTGAAATCCTCTTGTTATGAAGGCCAACATTCCATTAGCTTTCTTCACTGCCTGCTGTACCTGCACGCCAACTTTCAGTGACCGGTGTACAAGGACACCCAGGTCTTGCTGCACCTCCCCTTACCTAACCTAACCCCATTGAGATAATAACCCCGTTGAAGAAGGGTTTCGGCCTGAAACGTCGCCTATTTCCTTCGCTCCATAGATGCTGCTGCACCCGCTGAGTTTCCCCAGCAATTGTGTGTACCTCCCATTGAGATAATAATCTGCCCCCTTGTTTTTGCCGCTAAAGTGGATAACCTCACATTTATCTATATTATACTGCATCTGCCACACATCTGCCCACTCACTCAACCTGTCCAGGTCACCCTGCAACCTCCTAACATCCTCTTCACAGTTCACACTGCTACCCAGCTTTGTGTCATCCGCAAACTTGCTAGTGTTGCTCCTAATTCCCTCTTCCAAATCATTAATATATATGGTAAACAGTTGCGGCCCCAACACCGAGCCTTGCGACACTCCACTCGCCACTGCCTGCCATTCTGAAAAGAACCCATTCACTCCTACTCTTTGCTTCCGTTCTGCCAATCAATTTTCTATCCATGTCAACACCCTACCCCCAATACCATGTGCTCTAATTTTAGTCACCAGTCTCCCGTGCAGGACCTTATCAAAGGCTTTCTGAATGTCTAGATACATTACATCCTCTGGCACCCCTTCATCCATTTTACTTGTCACATCCTCAAAAAATTCCAGAAGATTAGTCAAGGATATGGGACTACAGTTATAAAAGTAGATTAGAGAGGCTGGGGCTGTCTTCTTTAATGAAGAGAAGGCTGCAGAAACATGTGGAAGGTATATACAAGGATGAAAGGCCTGGTCAGAGTGGCTCTTCCTTTGGGGAGGGGTCAAGAATCAAAAGGTCACAGGTATAAAATCACTGAAGAAACCTCAGAGCAACACGAAAAAAATATTTTTTAGGTGTGTGTGGTTGGGATGGGGAATGTTCCTCCTCTTAGGTATGTGGAGGCCGGTTCTGTGGTGGAGTTGGTAAAGTTTGCAAGGCCATGGAGAAGGGCCCAGGGTTTGGGACAGGCAAAATGTGTAGAAAGGAACTGCAGATGCTGGTATTTACCGAAGATGGACAGACACACAGTGCTGGAGTAACTCCAAGGGTCAGGCAGCATCTTTGGAGAAAAAGGATGGGTGATGTTTCGGGTCAGGACTATGGGCCATTACGTGTTCCACCCCTCCTTGGTTATTGAAAGTAAGAATGCAGGTGCAGCAGGCAGTGAAGAAAGCAAATGGTATGTTAGCATTCATAGCAAAAGGATTTGAGTATAAGAGCAGGGAGGTTCTACTGCAGTTGTACTGGGTCATGGTGAGACCACACCTGGAGTATTGCGTACAGTTTTGGTCTCCTAATCTGAGGAAAGACATTCTTGCCATAGAGGGAGTACAGAGAAGGTTCACCAGACTGATTCCTGGGATGGCAGGACTTTCATATGAAGAAAGACTGGATAGACTCAGCTTGTACACGCTAGAATTCAGACGATTGAGGGGGGATCTTATAGAAACTTACAAAATTCTTAAGGGGTTGGACAGGCTAGATGCAGGAAGATTATTCCCGATGTTGGGGAAGTCCAGAACTAGGGGTCACAGTTTAAGGATAAGAGGGAAGTCTTTTAGGACCGAGATGAGAAAATCATTTTTTACACAGAGAGTGGTGAATCTGTGGAATTCTCTGCCACAGAAGGTAGTTGAGGCCAGTTCATTGGCTATATTTAAGAGGGAGTTAGATGTGGCCCTTGTGGCTAAAGGAATCAGGGGGTATGGAGAGAAGGCAGGGATGGGATACTGAGTTGGATGATCAGCCATGATGATATCGAATGGCGGTGCAGGCTCGAAGGGCCGAATGGACTACTCCTGCACCTATTTTCTATGTTTCTATGTTTCTATCTGTTCCAGTGCTGCTTTGTTCTGGTCTTTTCTTACCTCCAGTTCCCTCCCCTCCACTTTCAGTCTGAAAAAGGGTCCTGACCTAAAATGCCACCCATCCTTTTCTCCAAAGATGCTGTTTGACCCACTGATTTAGTCCAGGATCTTCAGGGTTTGGAACAAGTGTGTTGTACAGAGGAAAGCTGGCAGAAACAAGATGGGATGGAAGTTCTCATTCTAAGAAGTCAGGTAACCTTCTACTGTATGATCTCACGATTCTACAACTCAACAGATCATCTTTCATCACTCATAACATTCATCCCCTGCTGAAACACTCAAGCTGGATTTTGGAAGCAGACAGTATGGTTGTCCTGTTAAGGGCAACATTGTGCATGGATGCTGGTCATGTGAGCGTTGCAATACGTCTTTTTCACAAAGGAATAAATTATTAATTTCAGCGCACTGTTTTGTTAAAGTTATCAAGTTCCCAGTGTCAGCCAAAAATGTTGCACATTATCTGCTCGTGGGTTAAAGCATGAGGCTATTAGCCACATGTATTGTACAGGAAACCAAACACAGGACTTTGTTACAAAGTCTTTACAGCCTCTTCTCGTGCCCATCCACTAAAATCAGAAATATTTCCACTGTTTGCAAAGTCGATTTAAAAAGGGCCTTTATGAACTGGTTATGAAAAATACTGTTGCTGTTGCTATCTCTACCGATCACTTGGTACAGTGCATCTCCAACCACAAATGTGAGGGAAATTCCCTGATCATTCTGGTTGGTACCAACACCATCTCCGCACGCAGTCAAGAATTTGTATGCAACTAAGACATGGGTGCATTACAAGGATCACAAAATCTAACCTGATGCTGTGTATTTCACAAGTGAATTAAAGTGTTTGTCACATTGTTTACTAAAAATGATTAAGGTGAAAAAGGCTCTAAAACATCACTAACTTGCATATTAGCTTTTTTTAACACGTGCCTGTCCGTCTTAGGCAATTTTTTCAGCGACTGCCAGCGACTGCAAGCGACTGTCACAGTCATAGCAGGTCGTCGACCCATTAGGATGTCCACCTACGAATACACCTACGACAACCTACGACCACACAAGTGACAACTTACGATAACTAAAGTCAAGCTATGTCCACCTGCGACAAGCTACGACAAGCAACGACCCTGTCGGGGACAACTGAAGACGATTCAATCGCCGGTACCTGTCGCCGGTTGACGTAGGTTGACGTTGGTATTTGCCAATGGAATTCACCAAAGTCAGCACCCGGCGACAACCAGCGTCACCTGGCAACAACCTGCATCATCCTGGGGACAACCTATGACAGCACCTACGTCATGAGAAGACAAACTATGTCAAGCCCACAGTCGCCAAAAAGTTTTGAACATTTCAAAATCCAGCGGCGACTCGAAAAACGTTACGACTCTTTAGGCGACTTGAGGAGACTACTCACGGCCATACAGGCATCACCCCACGACCATGTGGCGACAGCCTTCTCGCCTGTAGTCGCCAAAAAAATAGCCTGTGGGACAAGGGCTTTAGGCAACAAACCTTTACAAAATGGAGAAGTGACTGACCAAAACCCTTTTAGTGTATTGTACAATGTTTCAATGAATATGTACTGATTTCTGTAACTACATTCAATTAATTTAATGAACTATGCTGAGAAAGCTATAAATTAAAACATGCATACAGATTTTATTGTCATAAATGGTCTTGGAGTTTTAGGTTCACGACCTGAGTAACATGAGAATTAAGGTTCAGTTGGGCGCAACTAACAACTGAAGCAGGAGGTCTGAATTGTCAAATCAAATATTTTGCTCACAACTTTTCCCTGCTTGACTTTTCAGTAGTCATCATGGTGTAAAATAATTTACTGGAGCTCCCTTCACTGGTTGCAGGCTTACAAACAATTATGAACAATGTACAGCGATCACTGGGCCATGGTTCCATCTGCAAATTCAGTGGCTTCAGAGGACTTGTTGCCTGGGAATCAATTATACTGGAGCTGTGGAGCATTGCAGAGAGCTGTGAACCCTCATTTCCCCTTACTATCATGGCAGCCTTTCTGATGTTAAACTTGGCTGTCATGGGGAGAGATCTTTCAACAGTGCCTCACTTCCCAAAGATCAAAAGATCATTGCAGCAATTACGCACCAGGCACAAAAATGGAGAAACAGGAAACTGCATATGCTGGTCTACAAAAAAAGACACAAAGTGCTGGAGTCACTCAGCAGGTCAGGGAGCATCCCTGGAGAAATGGACAGGTAACGTTTTGGGTCGGGTCCATTTTCTCTGGAGATGCTGCCTAACCTGTTGAGTTACACCAGCGCTTTATTGCTCTTTTTAGCTATAAACTGGAGATTAAACCATTTGCTGTGATGTTTATACAGATCTGCAACCCAAGTTTCTGAAAGAGGTGGCTATGTAAATGGTTTGGGATATTGTTTTAGAGCTTTGACGTGTGTGTTAATAGCTGCAGTGTTACTTTTAACATATTTTTAATTTTGCTAATTTTTCATGAGAGTGACCAAGACAATGATAGAGTGAACGGAAGATTCAGCTACATCAGCCCGAACAATGTGGTCTCTACGACATGAGAGAAACCAAATGCAGTTCACATTACCACTTTGTTGAATCACTTCTGTTAAGACCATAGGGGTGATTTTGAACTTCCACTATCTTTCACTATAATCCTCTAAGTCACTCCCACACAGATGTTTCTGTCTTTTACCATGTCAGTTGTCCTAACATTACCCAACACAACACCAAGGATTGCACTTCATCTTCCGCCCTGCAGCCCTCAGACGTCAATTCCAGATAACTACTCTATTTTTTCTTTCTCCCTCCACAAAGTATGGCGGTAGCATTGTTTTTTAATTCATTTATTTTGGTGTTTGTCTTTAGCTACTGCTTTTAAAGTAATTGTTTTCTTGACAACTCTAGTCTGCGTCCAGCCACAGATATTCATTTTATTCTCCCCAGCCTTCCACCCACTGCAACTTAAACGCTTAAAAACAAGGAACTGCAGACGCTGGTTTACGAAAAAGGACTAATTTGAGGAAGGACATTCTTGCTAATGAGGGAGTGTAGCGTAGGTTTACAAGGTTAATTCCCGGGATGGCGGGACTGTCATATGCTGAGAGAATGGAGCAGCTGAGCTTGTACACGCTGGAGTTTAGAAGGATGAGAGGGATCTCATTGAAACATATAAGATTGTTAAGGGCTTGGACAATCTAGAGGCAGGAAACATGTTCCGGATGTTGGGGGAATCCAGAACCAGGGGCCACAGTTTAAGAATAAGGAGTAAGCCATTTAGAACGGAGACGAGGAAACACTTTTTCTCACAGTGAGTGGTGAGTCTGTGGAATTCTCTACCTCAGAGGGCGGTGGAGGCAGGTTCTCTGGATGCTTTCAAGAGAGAGCTAGATATGGCTTTTAAAAATAGCAGAGTCAGGGGATATGGGGAGAAGGCAGGAACGGGGTACTGATTGGGGATGATCAGCCATGATCTCATTGAATGGCGGTGCTGGCTCGAAGGGCCAATAGGCTACTCCTGCACCTATTGTCTATTGTCTATTGACTTCCGGCATCTGCAGTTTTGTTTAGCTACAGTCACCAGATTAATTCCTGGGGTGGAGAAATTGTTTGGTGAGGAGACATTAAGCAGACCGGGCCTGCATGTTTTAGAGCTTGGAAGAATGGGCGATCATCTCATTGAAATGTAAATAATTCTTATGACAAGAGATATGTAGATATAATATTTAGGTATAGGAAAGAACTGCAGATGCTAGTTTAAATCGAAGGTAGACACAAAATGCTGGAGTAACTCAGCAGGTCAGGCAGCACTTCTGGAGGGAAGGAATGGTTGACGTTTCGAGTCTGAAGAAGGGTATCGACCCAAAACATCACCCATTCCTTCTCTCCAGAGATGCTGCCTGTTTCTGCTGAGTTACTGCAGCATTTTGGGTCTAGCTCAGAAATAAATTTTCCCTGGGTTGCCTGGAAGTTGTCACCATGTCAGCTATTCATAATCGAAATGAGTAGAATTTTACCTAGAGGTTTGTGAATCTTTAAATGTTTTTACTTTAGAGGACAGAAGAAACAGATTGGTAGATATTCAAAACAAATTGGTAGATTTTTAAGCATTAAGTTAGTGCAAGGAAATGGCTCTGAGGTAGAAAAAAAAGAAAGATGTTCTAATTGAATAGTGAAACAGGCACCAAGAGCTGAATACCCCATTTCTATTTTGAACCTGAAGAAGGCCTCCAACCCAAAATGTCGCTTCTCCAGAGGTGCTGCCTGACCCCACCTGCTGAGTTACTTCTGCACTTTGTGTCCTTTTGTGTAAACCAGCAACTGCAGTTCCTTTTTTCTACATTTTTCCAGTTTTTATATCTTAGGGTCGTATGTAAAAGCAGTTCTGTGATAGTTCCCTATTGCCTGACCATGTAACCCATCTGCATGGATTTAAACTGCTGTCTGTGATCATGCATCTCAGTGTATTCACAACATGAGCATCCATTCTATTCTTTCTGTTGCTGGTTCCATCAATTACAGGTTAAACAGGTTAACACAAGTGAGTGTAACATTGTACATGCAAACATTGAGTAACTTTGACAAGCATGTTGAAGGGAATAAAATGTGTAAGGCCATTGGTCATTTTGGAATGTGAATGATATCACATGCATTAAAATGTCAAATTGATTTTTATCTTTCCTGGACCCAGCACACCGATGCAATTGTAAAGAAGGCACATCAGCGACTCTACTTCCTGAGAAGATTACGGCGATTTGGAATGTCGAAGAGGATTCTCCTAAACTTCTACAGGTGCACAGTAGAGAGCATTCTGACTGGTTGCATCGTTGCCTGGTTCGGCAACTTGAACGTCCAAGAGCGAAAAAGAATGCAGAAAGTTGTGACCACTGCCCAGTCCATCACCGGCTCTGACCTCCCCATCATCGAAGAGATCTATCGTAGTCACTGCCTCAAAAAGGCGACCAAAATCATCAAGGACCCACACCATCCTGGCCACACACTTATCTCACCACTGCCATTAGGAAGAAGATACAAGAGACTGAAGACTGTAATGTCCAGGTTCAGGAACAGCTCTTCCCCACCGCCATCAGGCTATTAAACACAACAGATAAACTATGAGCTCTGAACTGAAAAAGACTATGTTATTATTTGTTATTTGCACTATATTTGTTATTTATAGGACTTTTTCGTTTTTTGACCGTTATATACAATGTTTACATATTCACATATTCTGTTGTGCTGCAGCAAGTAAGAATTTCACTGTCCTGTCCGGGACATATGACAATAAAACACTCTTGACTCTTAATATCAAAGCACATGCCTTTTTTTTTCTAAGACCATGTGCACCAGCCTAGCCACCAAGTGCTTTGTTTTATTAGTTGCCTAAATTAACTTTTTGCTCACCTAAATCTGCTGCTTGGCCTTTGACCTGAGGAAATTAACTCCAAATTGAAGTATAAAGCATCCTTGGTTCCTGGAATAAATGATTAAGTGGAGTGTAGCAATCGACAACGGGCTTGGAGAGAGTTGTTAGACAGGAAGGAACAATGCAGAGATGAGAGTGAAATCGTCTGACAAAGTATTTTGCGTCAAAGTAGTATGTGTGTGGATATGTGAAGCTTCCTCGCCTGAGTTACCTGTACTCCCTGGCTATCAAACTGTGAACCAAGGTAAGCTGCACCTATCAGCAGGGCGATGAGTCAGGATTGATTCCAAGCCACTGTGGCAGAGTGTGACTTCACACACAGGCAAAAGTGATATTATGAGGGAGCACTCTGTTACCTTCTTGAGCTTAATAAGGTGTATGCAGTGGCTCGCCCTGATTTTGTAAACTTCCCTGACATCCAAATGGAGAGACGGAAAGAAAAGGGGCTTCATAATTTCATTACTTCTATCTATTTAATGGAAAACAAAAAGAGGAAACCACAAGCTTAGCATTTTCAATGACTTCAAATGTAATTCTTAACTTCAGAACTCCTGTCTCCCCTACCCCCAACTCCCATCCCCCATCCTGCCTTCATTATCCTGTTAGATTCCAACTGTGACAAATAATGACATCCTGGAGGATACCTTTGGCAGAAACTAGGATCCTAGCTTGTTTAACCTAATGACATGAGGTGAAGTTAAACTGTCATTAAACTAAAATTAATGACCTGTCATGTTTCTAGATTAGTATGTAGTCACTAGGCAATGGAATAATTGAGGTAATTTGTTCAAAAAAATGGGGATCATGCAAAACATTGTCTATTTTTCCTATTATGTGAGGCAAGAAAAGATCATGCCCTTCTGATTACAAAGTGGGTTCAATCTGTGAATCATTTCTCTACTTTTTCCTGTGCTAATTTAATTTAACTAGGGTCAGGACCCTTCTTCAGATGCTATGTTTTTCAGCAAATTATAACTAATTTCTGTCCTATTTATAAGTTTAAAAAAAGCTTCCTATTTCACATTGTTATCAATGTTTGCCAGCTGTCAATAACATATTTGAAATCATAGCAAACCTGCAAAGTAAATAAAGCAACATCTCTGCCATACTTAAATGCACACACTGGCAACAAAGGCACTTCAGCCTACACGTACAGTTGCTGTGGGCCGATCTGACTGTTGTACCTACAATACTGTAAAATCAAATAGAGATGCTTGTGCAAAGGGGCAGGTTATGCCAACATCCACAAAACCTTTTGGGAAAACCCCTCCTCTTGCTTCAGACAATACTTAGTGATTTTTCTAACATCAAGTAACCCTGGCATTTCATCTCTCTCTATCCTTCCCCCAACCAAGTCGCACCAGCTTCTCGTTTTCTCACAACGAACAGCTAACAATGGCCTGTTTCCTTTATCATCGTTACTTTTTTGCATATCTCTCATTCATTGTTCTTTATCTCTCTGCATTATCATCTATATCTCTCATTTCCCTTATCCCTAACCAGTCTAAGGAAGGGTCTCGACTCAAAACATCACCCATTCCTTCTCTCCAGAGATGCTGCCTGTCCCGCTTCGATACTTAGTGAAGCCTGAGTTGTCATTCCCATGATCTCCATAATCACTGCCTGGCCTGTTTCCAATTAATACCCAAGTCCAGTAGATTAAACATATTCCAATCATTTTATTTTATCTCTGCCTGTTTACTGAACTTCCAGGTCAAATTTATTCTTCCTTATTGAATGGAAAATGTGCTGATTATTTTCAGCCACCAGATGGCAATAACATCTAGTTCGTGTTCAAAAAGGAACTGCAGATGCTGGAAGATCGAAGGTACACAAAATTGCTGGAGAAACTCAGCGGGTGCAGCAGCAGCACCCGTCTGAAGAAGGGTTTCGGCCCGAAACGTCGCCTATTTCCTTCGCTCCATAGATGCTGCTGCACCCGCTGAGTTTCTCCAGCAATTTTGTGTACCGGCAATAACATCTACTCTGTTTTATAAAGCAATACATTAAAATCAGTTTCATCCTGTGGTAATACAGTTTGGTTGTAGCTTAGCACTAAATATGCTGCATCTTTGACAGACAGCACATCAAAATACTGGAAATACTGCTGATCATACATTTCTGTTCGTATGCTTCTAAAAGCAAAGTTGTTATTTATTTCTTCAATCTTTCAACAACCTACGCTGCACGAAGATCTGCAGCAATAGTGCCAGGTGCTGGATAATACATATTGCAGACAAATTGAAAAGATAAAGTTAGATTGCATTTTATCGTCTTCCCTGCCAACACCCACCCTCCCCCATCCCTTCCTTCCTCCCTCCATCCACCCCCCAGAAATGGTGGAAAATGCAAAAAGAATGGAAAATATCTATTTATAAATTATAAAGGTAACTAGCATTTTGGCTCATGTACACCTATTTATTCACGTTACTGTATCTCCTTCTGTCTTTTCCACTTCAACAAGTATGGTCTCGGTCTGTCTCTGTCTGTCTCCGTCCGTCTCTGTCCATCTCGGTCCATCTCAGTCCATCTCAGTCCGTCTCAGTCTGTCTCAGTCTGTCTCAGTCTGTCTCTGCTTGTCTCTGTCTGTCTCTGTCTGTCTCTGCTTGTCTCTGTCTGTCTCTGTCTGTCTCAGTCTGTCTCTGTCTGTCTCTGTCTGTCTCTGTCTGTCTCTGTTTGTTTTTCTCTGTCCCTGTCTGTCTCTCTCTGTTTCTCTCTGTCTGTCTCTGTTTCTCTCTGTCTCTCTCGGCCTCTTTTTTTATCTTCCTTTTCTGTTATTTTCACATTCTTAGACTTTTTTCAATCCTTTGTGTTAATATAGTAAACCAGGGCAGGGCTGTTTATTGGTGTCATGCATTGTACTGCACCCAGAGGCTATGTTTGAAGAATCCTGACCCAAAACTACAGTCTAAGGAAGGATGTCAACCTGGAATGTTGCTTGTCCATTTCCCTCCATAGATGCTGCCTGACCTGCTGAATTCCTCCAGCACTTAGTGTTTTGATCCAGAAATGGCATTGTTTGTGAAATTTGAAATCACTTGGATTGTTATTTATAACTGGCAAGCTTTGTAACAAGAGCTGGTGAGTAATGTCACAAACCAGCATTCTCAATTCAGAAATAGTCCACAAGGCCACATTATAATTTGTATGCTGCGTTCCATACATAATAAAAATGACTTGCCCAAAATTGATCCCAGGCTAGTTCAGGAAGCACAGCATAATCACACCAGCTTATGCTCTTCCTCTGAAATGTATTCCATTGGCATAGGTGTGTAAATAATAATGTTCTAGTTATTGTTCAAGGTAAGAGATGAACCCTTGGCCTGATGGTGACCTCAATACTGGGGCATCATGAGGCAACAGCGTAATATAAATGATCAAGAGCAACAGAAGTAACAACATTTATGTTTGCAATTCCATGATATTACAGAGGAATTGCATAACGGGATGGAACGTGGTGAAAACATAACGGGTAAGATGAGGGAGTGTGATGCTTGCAGAATGTGGGAGCCCAGGAACACGGATGGAGCCTCTGGCTGCTACAACTGTGGCAAGTGCGTCCAGCTTCAGCTTCAGAAGGACCGTGTTGGGGCACTGGAGAAGCAGCTGGATGACCTCAGGGCCATCCGGGAAAACAAGAGTTTCCTGGACAGAACCTACAGTGAGGCTGTTATGCCAAGGATACGGGAAGAACAAAGGTGTGTAACTGAGAGAAAGGGTGGTAACCGTGGAGTGCAGGAGAACCAGGTGGCTGTGCCTAATAAAAACAGGTACGCCCTCTTGGGAGCTGTCGGGGGAGATGACGAGTCCAGTCTGAGCGGCGGAAACGTCGGTGGCTCCAATCCTAGAGATGGGACTCGACCGGCGAGACCGACGTCGGGCAGAGCCCTAGTGGTGGGTGACTCCATTGTCCGAGGTGCAGGACAGTATCAGAACTTGAACGAGGAGGAGGACTCAAATGCAGGCTCAGACACAGGGCAGATCAGTTTTCAGAGTTTAATCGGTCCAAGTCGGTACACAGGTAAGCAAAAACGGAGGCAACAGTACAATCAAGGAGCAGGCAAAAACAGTGGTCGAAAAACAGGCAATGGTCGAGATAACAAGGTCAAAAGATTTCTAGAGCTGGCACGAGGTGATACGAAGTAACATACACACGAACTGGCAATGAGAACTAAAACACAAAGGGCTTAAATACACAGACTAACAGGGGATAACGAGACACAGGTGAAACACATCAGGGCGGGGCCAACAATCACACGAGGGGAAACGACATGACAGGAAATGGGACCTGAAACGAGAGGAGATGTGAGACACCAAAATAAAACAAGAATGCAAACAATAATAATAAAAACAATAAGAAGCAGAAACTAGATCAAACGTGAGACCTGACAGACAGGAGATTCTGTGGCGGCAGACGAGATGCGAGGATGGTCTGTTGCCTCCCTGGTGCCAGGGTTCAAGATGTCATGAACCGAATTCAAAACATCCTCGAGAGAGAAGGTGAACAGCTGGGAGTAGTTGTGCACGTGGGCACAAACAACATCGGGAAGAAGAGGAAGGAAGTTCTGCAACGTGAGTTCAGAGAGTTGGGAAGAAGACTGAAAAGCCGGACTTCTAGGCTGGTTATCTCTGGATTGCTTCCAGTACCTCGTGCTAGTGAAGACAGGAACAGGGAGATAGGGGATCTGAATGTGTGGCTGAGGGGCTGGTGCAGGGAGCAAGGATTTAGATTTATAGACCACTGGGATCTCTTCTGGGGTAGGGGTGACCTGTACAAAAGGGACGGGTTACACCTTAACTGGAGGGGGACCGACGTTCTGGCAGGCAGGTTTGCTAGGACTACACGTGTGGGTTTAAACTAAATAGTGGGAGGGGAGGGATTGACAAATTGGGAGTATAAAGATGGAGTTGAAGGGGAAGTGGCTACAGGAACAATTACAAAAGACTCCCGAATTAATGGGAAGCAAAGTTCGAGAAGGGATAAGAGAGTAAGGTCAGGGCCAATTGCGAGCGGTGCGAGAGGGGAGGTGAATGCAGAGGTCAAAGTGTTGTATATGAATGCACAAAGTATAAGAAATAAAGTGGACGAGCTTGAGGCTCAGTTAGAAATTGGTAAGTATGATGTTGTGGGAATTACAGAGACATGGCTGCAAGAGGGCCAAGGCTGGGAACTGAATATTCAAGGGTATACCTCCTATCAAAAAGACAGGCAGGTGGGCAGAGGGGGTGGGGTAGCTCTGTTTGTGAGGAATTAAATTCAGTCCCTTGCAAGGGGTGACATTGAAACAGGAGATGTGAAGTAAGTATGGATAGAACTAAGGAATTGTAAGGGTAAAAAGACCCAAATAGGACTTATCGACAGGCTCCCAAACAGTGGCCTGGATATAGGGTGCAAGTTGAATCAGGAGTTAAAATTGGCATGTAGTAAAGGTAATGCTACATTTGATATGGGAGATTTCAACATGCAGGTAGACTAGGAAAATGAGTGCCACCGTGATGGATTCTTAGAGCAGCTTGTATTGGAGCCTACCACGAAGAAGGCAATTCTGGATTTAATCTTATGAAATGAACCGGATTTGATAAAGGAACTTGAGGTTAATGAGCCATAAGGTGGTAGTGACAATAATACGGTCAGGTTTAATCTACAATTGGAGAGGGAGAAGGGTAAATCGGAGGTGTCAGTGTTACAGTTGAATAAAGGGGACTATGGAGCCATAGACATCTATAGACATAGAAAATAGGTGCAGGAGTAGGCCATTCGGCCCTTCGAGCCTGCACCGCCATTCAATATGATCATGGCTGATCATCCAACTCAGTATCCTGTACCTGCCTTCTCTCCATACCCCCTGATCCATTTAGCCACAAGGGCCACATCTAACTCCCTCTTAAATATAGCCAATGAACTGGCCTCAACTACCTTCTGTGGCAGAGAATTCCAGAGATTCACCACTCTCTGTGTGAAAAATGTTTTCCTCATCTCGGTCCTAAAAGATTTCCCCCTTATCCTTAAACTGTGACCCCTTGTTCTGGACTTCCCCAACATCGGGAACAGTCTTCCTGCATCTAGCCTGTCCAACCGCTTAAGAATTTTGTAAGTTTCTATAAGATCCCCCCCAATCTTCTAAATTCTAGCGAGTACAAGCCGAGTCTATCCAGTCTTTCTTCATATGAAAGTCCTGACATCCCAGGAATCAGTCTGGTGAACCTTCTCTGTACTCCCTCTATGGCAAGAATGTCTTTCCTCAGATTAGGAGACCAAAACTGTACGCAATACTCCAGGTGTGGTCTCATTCTGGCCATTCCCAATTAGCTCATTCTCTTCCAATTGGAAGTAAATCCTATCTCAACGAATTATCTCTAATAGTAAGAAAGAAAAAATCCATGGTACTGCAAGAGGTGGCCCGTAGTGCTATCTTTGTCGAGGTACGATTCGGATTTTGTGAGTCAATACAAGAAACTCATAGTTGTAGGAAAGTAGCTCTTCCTGAACTTGATGGTGTGGGATTTCATGTTTCTGTAACTCTTGCCCGATGATAGCAACGAAAAGAGGGCCTTACCCAGATGGTGGGGTCCTTGATGATAGAAGCCATCTTCTTGAGGTAGTATGTCATGTCGGTGCTTTTGATGGAGGGTAGGACTGTGCTCATGATGTGCCAGGCTGAGTCCACCACTCTCTGTGGCCTCTTGCTTTGGAATTGCTGTACCACATCATGATGCAACAAAGTTGAAACTCCTTTATCCATCTAGGGTGCAAGGACTCCAAGTTATTGCAATTCCTAGTAAGCAAGGGGTCAACTGTATACATTTCTGGGTAATTTTGTACCAAAGCGAGGAAATGCTGGCCAGTTGAATAATGGAATGGTTCAACAAACTTCTGTGAAAGACTAGGCAATTTTATCCAGTTTGTCAGTTTCATTCAATATCAATATCAATATCATATCATATCATATCATATCATGATATATGATAAATATGATATTTCATATCAACATTAATTCTATTGACATGTCTTTTCAGGCGTTTTCCCCTGGCACATCTTCCACGGATGTTGCCTGACTGCCGCGAGTTTCTGGTATTTCCTGTTTTTCCTTTAAAATTATCACAAAAAATGCTGCACATTAAATTTACAGCTAATGAATGCCAATGAACCCTTGCCTGATCATCCACTCATTTAAGATAGGATTTCAATCTGTGCATCACTCATCACCTGAAACAGGTTTGGAAAAAGACACTATGTTCAAAACAATGCCGTTAAAGTGTTTTTAATTGTCACTAGACAAAGTAGGACCCGTTGGGTCCCTGTCACATGGGAGGCCTGGTCCCCCAACCCATTCCCCAACGCAATATTCCAACACTCACCCGTTCCCCCAATGCAACACGTTCCCCCAACGCAATATTCCACCACTCATGCATAGCCCCCGACTGCACAGGCGCAGCTCAATTTCCCTCAGCCCCCAGCACTCTCTCCCCCTCCTCTTCACCCTCCCTCTTCTTTTTCCTCTCCTCCTCCCCTTCCCCAATCCCTCCCTCGCGTCTCCCTCCCTCTCCTTTCCCCTACACTCAGTCACTCCCTTCCTCCATCCATAATTCCTCTCCCCTCCCTACCCCCTCCTATCCCTCTGTCCCCACCTCCCCCACTCCTCACCTCCCCCTATCACCCCACTATTCCTCCTCACCTCCCCCATTTCCCTCCTCTCCCTCTATTCCCCACTCCCTACCTCCCCCACTCCCCCCTCCAATCTCTCTATTCCCTAGATAGATAGATAGATAGATAGATAGATAGATAGATAGATAGATAGATAGATAGATAGATAGATAGATAGATAGATAGATAGATAGATAGATACTGACAATAGAACAATGAAATTCTTACTTGTCTTAAGATCATAAGAGATGGGAGCAGAATTAGGCCATTCAGGCTATCAAGTCTACACCATTCAATTATGGCTGATCTATCTCACCCTCTTAACCCCATTCTCCTACCTTCTCCCCATAACCTCTGACATATGTACCTGTGACAGCATAATGGGCCTGTAAACTGTCTTTGCACTAGGACTTTGTTTTGTTTTTGCGCTGGTATTGGGGTTATTAATATATTGATAACATATAAAGTACAAAAACAATCAATATATTAATAACCCCAAAACCAGTGCAAAAAACCCCCAAAGTCCTTGTGCAAAGACAGTCCATAGTTCAGAGTTTAGTTGTGTTCAAGAGCCTGATGGTTGTTGAGAAAAAGCTACTCTTGAACCCGGTTGTCACAGTTTTCATACTCAGAATGAAAATGATGAGTGACTACTAGTTCAGGTTTTAAAAAACTATTCAACAATGCAATCACCCTTTCACTCCTTCGGTTCCCCAGTTTAGCGGGAACTGCATTTTAAATAGTATAAATAGTGAATACAGCACAATTCAACAAAATGAAACATTCATAGTACAACAGAAGGAAACAAAACGGGCAATACGTGCTGAAAAGATGAAGTACGAAGGGAAGCTGGCTAGGAATATAAAGAAGGACAGTAAAAGCTTCTTTAGATATGTTAAGGGAAAAAGAGTAGCAGAGTCAAATGTGGGTCCTTTGAAGGCAGACACGGGTGAAATTATTATGGGTAACAAGGAAATGGCAGAAGAGTTGAATAGGTACTTCGGATCTGTCTTCACTGAGGAAGACACAAACAATCTCCCAGATGTACTAGAGGACAGAGGATCTAAGGGGGTTGAGGAACTGAAAGAAATTTTCATTTGGTGAGAAATAGTATTGGGTAGGCTAATGGGACTGAAGGATGATAAATCCCCTGGGCCTGATGGTCTGCATCCCAGGGTCCTCGGAGAGGTGGCTCTAAAAATAGTGGACGCATTGGTGATCATTTTCCAATGTTCAATAGATTCAGGATCAGTTCCTGTGGATTGGAGGATAGCTAATGTTATGCCACTTTTCAAGAAAGGAGAGAGAGAGAAAACGGGGAATTACAGACTGGCTTCGGTGGTGGGAAACATAAACATAGAAACATAGAAAATAGGTGCAGGAGTAGGCCATTCGGCCCTTCGAGCCTGCACCGCCATTCAATATGATCATGGCTGATCATCCAACTCAGTATCCTGTACCTGCCTTCTCTCCATACCCCCTGATCCCTTTAGCCACAAGGGCCACATCTAACTCCCTCTTAAATATAGCCAATGAACTGGCCTCAACTACCTTCTGTGGCAGAGAATTCCACAGATTCACCACTCTCTGTGTAAAAAAGTACAAATAAAACATTGTTCTGACCAATTGTTCCGTCCCTGGGCGGCACGGTGGTGTGGCAGTAGTGTTGCTGCCTTACAATGCCAGAGATCTAGAATCAACCCTGATCATGGGTGCTGTCTGTACGGAGTTTGTACGTTCTCCCCGTGACCTGCGTGGGTTTCCTCCAAGTGCTCCAGTTTCCTGCCATACTCCAAAACCGTACAGGTTTCTGGGTTAATTGGCTTTGGTAAAATTGTAAATTTCCCCGAGTGTGATAGTCTTATGGTGCGGGGATCACTGGTTGGCACAGACTCGGTGGGGCAAAGGGTCTGTTTCCGCGCTATATCTCTGAAACGAAATAAAACTAAAAACCTCACTCCCAATTCACAATAGGAAGTCCAATCCAAAGTTGGGCTGTAAATTTCCTACGCTTGGCCTGAAGAATTAAAAACCACCTTTCATCATCATCATCATTGGCGTCGGCGGTCACTCGAAACGAGTATGACTGTCCTCTCCTCTCCTCTCCATAGGGTCGTCTACTTGTGGGTCTGCAGATGTCTGTAGAGGCCAATCCGCGATCCACACACTTTGGTGCAATGTGGGGAGTGGAGACTGGCGGTGGTTGGTAGTCGTCGAGCCCCCTTCTCTCTCTCCTTACGATGCTGTCGCTTTGTCTCTGTGACACAGCGTAGTTCCATTTCATGATGTGCAGCTCCTTCCTGCATGGATTTTCTCCAGGAGCGCCTGTCCAGTGCAATGTGCTCCTTGTTGCTCGATATGATGTGGAATTTCTTCAGACTGTTCTTGATGTTGTCCTTGAAGCGTTTCCTTGGCTCACCGGGGGCACGCCAACATTCCTTCCATTGAGAGTACAGGATTTGTTTAGGGAGACGTGTGTTGAACATGCGGATGACATGGCCAGTCCATCGAAGTTGGTGCTGCATTATTGTGCTGGTCATGTTAGTTTCCTCCAAAACGCTGATGTTGGTGTGTTTGTCCTCCCATCTAATCCTCAGAATGTTTCATAAAGATCTTTGAGGTATTGTTCCAGGGCTCTCAGGTGCCTGCTGTAGGTGGTCCATGACTCGGCTCCATACAACAGGGTGGTGAGGACAACAGCTCTGTAGACCAGCAGTTTTGTTTGATCCTTTAGGTCTCGGTCTTCAAAGACTCTTTTCCTGATTCTGGCGTAGGCTCTGCAGGCACAACTCAGGAGATGGTTGACCTCAGTCGATGTCAGCTTTTGAGGAAAGGATACTGCCAAGGTAGGGGAAGTGGTCAACATTTTCAAGAGTGGTGTTGTCCACTTTTATAGTGGGCAGGGTAGACGGCTGGTTGGTTGGAGGTTGATGTAGGACCTGGGTCTTCTTGATATTTAAGGCTAGGTCCATGGGTCCGCTTTCAAGTCTGAACATACAGCCACTAGTTGGCTGGTGCAGGATATTACAAGTCATTATTTATTTTACCTTTCTTTTTCATCGGTTGGAGCTGCATACTAAATCTCGTTACACTGACGTGCAATGACAATAAAAGATATTATTATTATTATTATTATTATTAACTTAGTGACATCAGGGTTTGCTTCGAAACACTGTCTCATTTGGAGGCATTATATCATATCTCATGAATTTTGAAGTAAAGTGTCCAGAGGACCCCAAAAGATCCAATCACTCTAATTTTATCTTGAACAAAATCCCACAAGCAAAACCGAAATATTGAGCTTTTGAGGCTTTGATAAAATTAATTTATGGTATAATCTATATAGAAGTGACCATTTTCCAACAACAAATTTGGTGCATAGTGTATGTGGTAGAGGTGTATGCCACACCCTGTTACTGTGCCACAATCACTGTGCATATCATCCTGTCATCTGCAACTCTATGAAAGGGATGAACAACCTACTCAATGTCACCCTTATCATGATGGCTCCTTTTGTGTGTGATTGCTTTAAGCTGTGCATAGACCTGTACTCAGACACCAGTGTCACCATGTGTTGAATTTTACTTCAGAGTCACGTGAGAACATCCAGGGATATTCAATATTCAGGAGGGATAGAGAGAAAGGAAAAGGAGGTGGGGTAGCGTTGCTGATTAGAGAGGAGATTAACGCAATGGAAAGGAAGGACATTAGTTTGGAGGATGTGGAATCGGTATGGGTAGAGCTGCGAAACACTAAGGGGCAGAAAACGCTGGTGGGTGTTGTGTACAGGCCACCTAACAGTAGTAGTGAAGTTGGAGATGGTATCAAACAGGAAATTAGAAATGCGTGCGACAAAGGCAAAACCGTTATAATGGGTGACTTCAATCTACATATAGATTGGGTAAATCAAATTGGCAGGGGTGCTGAGGAAGAGGATTTCTTGGAATGTATGCGGAATAGTTATCTAAATCAACATGTAGAGGAACCAACGAGAGAGCAGGCTATTTTAGACTGGGTATTAAGTAATGAGGAAGGGTTAGTTAGCAGTCTTGTTGTACGTGCCCCCTTGGGCAAGAGTGACCATAATATGGTTGAGTTCTTCATTAGGATGCAGAGTGACATTGTTAATTCAGAAACAATGGTTCTGAACTTAAAGAAAGGTAACTTTGAGGGTATGAGACGTGAATTGGCCAAGATTGACTGGCAATTAATTCTAAAAGGGTTGACGGTGGATATGCAATGGAAGACATTTAAAGACTGCATGGATGAACTACAAAAATTGTTCATCCCAGTTTGGCAAAAGAATAAATCAGGGAAGGTAGTACATCCGTGGATAACAAGGGAAATCAGGGATAGTATCAAAGCGAAGGATGATGCGTACAAATTAGCCAGAAAAAGCAGCATACCGGAGGACTGGGAGAAATTCAGAGACCAGCAGAGGAGGACAAAGGGCTTAATTAGGAAAGGAAACATAGATTATGAAAGAAAACTGGCAGGGAACATAAAAACTGACTGCAAAGGTTTTTATAGATATGTGAAAAGAAAGAGATTAGTTAAAACAAATGTAGGTCCCTTGCAGTCAGAAACAGGTGAGTTGATCATGGGGAACAAGGATATGGCGGACCAATTGAATAACTACTTTGGTTCCGTCTTCACTAAGGAAGACATAAATAATCTGCCGGAAATAGCAGGGGACCGCGGGTCAAAGGAGTTGGAGGAATTGAGTGAAATCCAGGTTAGCCGGGAAGTGGTGTTGGGTAAATTGAATGGATTAAAGGCCGATAAATCCCCAGGGCCAGATAGGCTGCATCCCAGAGTACTTAAGGAAGTAGCTCCAGAAATAGTGGATGCATTAGTAATAATCTTTCAAAACTCTTTAGATTCTGGAGTAGTTCCTGAGGATTGGCGGGTAGCAAACGTAACCCCACTTTTTAAGAAGGGAGGGAGAGAGAAAACGGGGAATTACAGACCAGTTAGTCTAACATCGGTAGTGGGGAAACTGCTAGAGTCAGTTATTAAAGATGGGATAGCAGCACATTTGAAAAGTGGTGAAATCATTGGACAAAGTCAGCATGGATTTACAAAAGGTAAATCATGTCTGACGAATCTTATAGAATTTTTCGAGGATGTAACTAGTAGCGTGGATAGGGGAGAACCAGTGGATGTGGTGTATCTGGACTTCCAGAAGGCTTTCGACAAGGTCCCACATAAGAGATTAGTATACAAACTTAAAGCACATGGCATTGGGGGTTCAGTATTGATGTGGATAGAGAACTGGCTTGCAAACAGGAAGCAAAGAGTAGGAGTAAACGGGTCCTTTTCACAATGGCAGGCAGTGACTAGTGGGGTACCGCAAGGCTCAGTGCTGGGACCCCAGCTATTTACAATATATTAATGATCTGGATGAGGGAATTGAAGGCAATATCTCCAAGTTTGCGGATGACACTAAGCTGGGGGGCAGTGTTAGCTGTGAGGAGGATGCTAGGAGACTGCAAGGTGACTTGGATAGGCTGGGTGAGTGGGCAAATGTTTGGCAGATGCAGTATAATGTGGATAAATGTGAGGTTATCCATTTTGGTGGCAAAAACAGGAAAGCAGACTATTATCTAAATGGTGGCCGACTAGGAAAAGGGGAGATGCAGCGAGACCTGGGTGTCATGGTACATCAGTCATTGAAATTAGGCATGCAGGTGCAGCAGGCAGTGAAGAAAGCGAATGGTATGTTAGCTTTCATAGCAAAAGGATTTGAGTATAGGAGCAGGGAGGTTCTACTGCAGTTGTACAGGGTCTTGGTGAGACCACACCTGGAGTATTGCGTATAGTTTTGGTCTCCAAATCTGAGGAAGGACATTATTGCCATAGAGGGAGTGCAGAGAAGGTTCACCAGACTGATTCCTGGGATGTCAGGACTGTCTTATGAAGAAAGACTGGATAGACTTGGTTTATACTCTCTAGAATTTAGGAGATTGAGAGGGGATCTTATAGAAACTTATAAAATTCTTAAGGGGTTGGACAGGCTAGATGCAGGAAGATTGCTCCCGATGTTGGGGAAGTCCAGGACAAGGGGTCACAGCTTAAGGATAAGGGGGAAATCTTTTAAAACCGAGATGAGAAGAACTTTTTTCACACAGAGAGTGGTGAATCTCTGGAACTCTCTGCCACAGAGGGTAGTCGAGGCCAGCTCATTGGCTATATTTAAGAGGGAGTTAGATGTGGCCCTTGTGGCCAAGGGGATCAGAGGGTATGGAGAGAAGGCAGGTACGGGATACTGAGTTGGATGATCAGCCATGATCATATTGAATGGCGGTGCAGGCTTGAAGGGCCGAATGGCCTACTCCTGCACCTAATTTCTATGTTTCTATGTCTACATGAAGAGCCCACTCAGCACGCATGCGCAGCATTACGTTCAGCAGTGCAACAGCAGAGCATCGGGAGTCAGGCGCTCCCGCTACAGGTGAAAGAACAGACCGTCAGGTAAGCTCTGAGGTCGGGTTTTCTTTCACAGGGAGCCTTCTGCTTTCAGGCAGAGAAGAAAGGCTCTTGGACAAACCTGTCCCCCGCTCGACTCCACGGAGGAGCGTTCCATCTGGGGGGGCAGCAACAAGGCGGTAGGACCGCTCACCCGGCGCTCCGCTATTCCCGACACCGTGCCGAGCCCAGCCCGCTAGCGACTGAGAAACGGGCTGGAGGTAAAGCCACGGAAGATGCGTCCGGCCGGTGGCTTCCGACTTGTCGGATGGGGACGTATCTCCACCCACACGGGGGGAAAGACAGCCGCCTGAAAAGACCTGTTCCCCACTCGACTCCACGGAGGAGCGTTCCATCTGGGGGGGGCAGCAACAAGGCGGTAGGACCGCTTACCGGGCGCTCCGCTATTCCCCGACACCGAGCCGAGCCCAGCCCGCTAGCGCCTGAGCAGCGGGCTGGAAGTAAAGCCACGGAAGAGGCGTCCGGCCGGTGGCTTCCGACTTATTGGACGGGGACGTCTCTCCACCCGCCGCCTGAGTCGCATGGAGCGGCTCCTGGAGCAGGAGCTCCAGCGAGACGCGCTTCGTGAGGGGCGCTCTCGCAGGGGGAGTTCAGGCACTCCCTCCACAGTGCCTTGTGCACTGCCCATTGCTTCCTCCTTACCCGAGGGTAGCTTTGGTGACCAGGACTGGGCTGGTCAAGAAGAGGGGACGATGGCTGAAGATCTCGGGAGTATGCAAGGGGTGCAGGAACAGGAAGAGCTGCTAGGTGTGGTGGACCGCTACGTGGCAACCCCACGTGCAAGAGGCCGTTAAAGGCCAAACCAGCGGCCAGCATTAACCACCTCTCCAACAGGCCCCTACAGGAGAGGTGGTCAATGAGGCCTTAGAAAACTGCAGCGGATCCTCAGGCTCCTGACGTCAGCCATCACATCGTTTGCTCGTTCCGTGGACAAATACGGAGATGACCACAACCTTCGTAAACAAATCATAAAACCTGCCATAAAATCCTAAATTTGCGGGGTTGTGCATACCCCAGCCACTGAGCCAGACCCACTGCTCTTTGGCAAAAACCTCACAAAGCATATGAAGGATATGGAAGAGGCTTTATAAACTTTCGGTCTCATGAGGGCAGGCCCGGGACGAGCAAACCAAAAACAATAATTCCTAAGCAGCAGCACCCCATCGCGTCCATCAGTCGACGTCTACCATATGGGACTGGTGTAAAGCTCGGGGTCCGCATTCTATCCCCGGAAGTCTTCTTTAGACCAGGGCCCAGAGCGGACCCCATGGAAAATGCGCCACCCCCCAACATCACCGCCACGTCAGACAACGTGCAAGACTCGTTGGACCGGCAGGAAACAGAACAATACCCATAACCATGGAGGTAGGTGGGTCTGGTTCCTACCAACATATAGAAAATAGGGGCTTAATTCTAGGTGATTGCACCTGTTTTAAGAAGCACGGGAGTCTATCATGAGTGATCGCTATATACTCAATGGCATTAGTGGATACAAAATACAATTCATACTAGAAAAATTGCCACCAGTTCACCCCAGAGGGTATTTTCCCTCTCCGTTAAACAAGCTGACCCAGGACAAGCTGAACTGGTGAGACTAATTACAAAGGGTATCATGGGAAAACATGAACCCTTGGAATTCGTATCAAATATTCGTCACTAAACCCAAAAAAGATGGTGGATGTCGCATCATCATTGACTTAACTTCACTAAATATGTTTGTTAAGTATATACATTTCAAAATGGAAATGGTTGTTACTGCCAAACAACTAATTTCCAAAGGATACTTCATGGCAAGCATTGATCTTAAAGATGTTTACTATTTAGTACCATTCACAAGGATCATCGCAGATACCTGAAATTTACCTGGATGGGGCAGCTATGGCAGTTTAAAGCGTTACCCAATGGATTCACATCAGCCCACGATTATTCACCAAGATACTAAAACCAGCTCTGGCAATATTCAGAAGACAAAAACATATTGTCATGGCATATCTTGATGATATCTTAAATAATAGGCAAGACCATGGAATTGACTATGTTAGCTGTATCAGCTACCAAACAGTTATTCGAAACCCTGGGATTGTCTTACATCCAGATAAATCTAAGTTGAAGCCATCCACAATCATGGACTACTTGGGCTTCACAATTAATTCAGTCTACGTGACTGTAACATTGCCAAGAGACAAAACAGTTGAATTGGCACAATCATGCAACAATTTAATGATTCGGACCTTTGCAATGTCAAAACTTACAAAGAGCAAAGGTACAGGCACCAAAACGACATACATGTCATTATGATCGTGTCATAAAGTTACCCACTGAAGCAATATCAGAACTACAGTGGTGGGCAAAAAACGTTTGGCATAGTTTCAGCCCTATTATCATCACTAACCCTACGTTAGTTATCCAAACAGATGCCAGTGCTCAAGGCTGGGGAGCAACTAACTCTATATCCAGCACAAGTAGTAGATGGACTAACCCAGAGTCATCGTAACCACTTACACTGGGCATTAATTATCTAGAGATGTTGGGTGACTTTTATGGTTTAAAAGCATATGCACAAATATGCATCACTTGCATGTACGGTTACAAATAGATAATATTACGGTGGTGGCCTACATTAACCATATGGGCGGCATAAAATCGGTATCATGCGACAAGTTGGTCAACACAATTTGGCAATGGTGTGTCGAAAGACATATTTGGCTATCAGCAACTTACCTGCTAGGTAAGCTAAATACAGTAGCAGACACCAGGTCACGTAAATTTAATGACAACATCGAATGGATGTTAAACCCCAAAAAATTTGCAATAGTTATCAAGCAATATGGCACGCCAGATATCGATTTATTTGCATCGGCTAAATCACCAGGTACCTATGCATGTCGCTTGGGAACCAGGCCCTGAGGCAGCAGCGGTAGATGCGTTCGCGCTCGATTGGGGAAATTCTTCTTCTATGCATTTCCTCCCTTCTGCCTCATCAGTTGGGGACTACGCACAATACAAATGGACTCTGCTTCAGGTATTTTGATAGTACCCGACTGGCCTACGCAGCCATGGTTCCCAATATTCCATGACATGGTTGTTGAAACTCCGATGGTATTCCCCAGTGACCCAGAGTTATTAACACCCAGTGTCGGGCACAAGCCACCTGTGCCATGAAAAAATCAAACTCCTGGGTTGCAGATTCTGCACAAACCACTTCTGGGACTGGGATTATCAGAACAAACCGTCGACGCCATGTCAGCATCCCTCCAAACATCCACTAAAAAACAGCACTTGTCCAGCATCAATAAATGGGAGAAGTACTGCTTGGATACAGGGACCACCTACTCAACCGCTACAGTTACCAACGTACTGGAATTCCTGGCGAACCTTCACCACGAGGAAGGACTCAGCTACAAAGCCATCAACACAGCTAGAAGTGCCCTGCCTATCTATTTAAATCCAGCTCCAGGACAACAGGCCATGGGGTCCCACCCGCTGGTGGTCAAACTAATGAAGGGTATTTACAACTCTAACCCCCTAGACCAAGTTACACCCATGTATGGGATGTCAGTGTGGTCCTAACATACCTCAGGGGATGGCCACCAGCCAGATACCTCAACCTGGAACAATCTATGCTCAAAACACTCATGTTGATGGCACTTGTATCTGCACAGAGGGTCCAGTCACTACACCTATTGCGACTGGACAGCATGCTCACAGCTCCAGACCAGATCTCAGTTGTTATCCAGCGACTGATCAAACAGAGCAGACCAGGAACACCTAATCCAGTCGTGGAATTCCGGGCTTACCCACCAGAACCACGGTTATGTGCCATGACCCACCTACTATCCTACATAGACACAACCAAAAATATTCGAGGGAGATGAAAAGCCTTGTGGGTCAGTCATAAAAAACCATATGGTCGGGTGACGAGCCAAACCATTGCGAGATGGCTCAAGCAGGTGCTAAAAGCTGCTGGGATAAACACTAACATGTACAAATCTCATTCCACCAGGGCAGCATCCACGTCGACGGCTAAAAGAATGGACATGCCTATAGGCCACTTCCTGGCTACAGCAGGATGGTCGGGGGAAAGACCGTTCAGAAATTTTATAATAAGCCGTTGGCAAAACCTGTTTTATTTGCAGAAAAGATTTCACAGACTGCAAATATTTAATTTAAGCCCAGGGGAGCAATTTAATTTCTTTGTTGTTATTGTTAAAAAATACCATTGTGTTTTTCTACAAACAGATTCATTGGTTGATTACGATAACACACTTCCTCCCTCAAGGACTTCGTCGGTGCGTGAAGTAATACCTGTTACATGGTTTGAAATCACAGAGCTTTGAAGTCTTCACGTAGTCACTCACGTGACTCCGAAGTAAAATAGTAAGATTAAACGAGAACTTACCAGTTTGAAGTTTGATCTGTATTTTATGAGGAGTTACGATGAGGGATTACGTGCCCTCCGCTCCCACCCTCAATAATATGGGTCAAACTGATAAACTGATGTCTCCTTTTCTTTACTATTACTTCAATAACTGTGTCTATCTGTGATTCCACACCGCTGCTTTGAAGTATGCCAGGGTGGATCATATGTTATGCCAAAGTCAGTAGAATGCATAAGCAAGCACCAAGACCTCTCCAGGCTGGCAATGAGAGCTCTTATCATCTAATCTGTCCAGTTGCAGTCTGAATCCCACTGTGCAATCCTCGGAAGGTGGCTGTGAAACTGATGTGATATTCATCCACCTTCTCATGGGCACAAAAGGTGAATCGAGGACCAGAGGACATACTGTAGGTTTAAGGTGAAGGGGAAAAGATTTCATAGGAATCTGAGGGGTAAGATTTTCACATAAAAGGTTTGAGGGTGTATAGAATGAACTGCCAGAGGAAGTAGTTGAGGCAGGGACTATCCCAACGTTTAAACAACAGTTAGACAAGTACATGGATAGGACAGGTTTGGAAGGATATGGGCAAAATGCATGAAGTTGGGACCAGTGTAGCTGGGACAAGATGTCCGGTGTGAGCAAGTTGGGCCGAAGGGCCTGTTTCCACACTGTATCAGGTGTCACGGAAACTTTTTAAAAGTGGGGGGGCTGAGCGATCACTGATCACCAGCCTCAGGGGTACCCGGTGAGGGAGCGGAGCGACCGAGCGGGGGGAGGGTGGCACAATTATTTGTTTTTTGTTGTTGCTCGACGTCCAAAAACTGGTGGATATTACAGGCCATCTCCCCTCCCCCCGGGATCGATGCCAGTGCCTTCCACAGTATAGAAAATTTGACACATTTTTTTTAATGAGTTAGAATTTCAATTATAACTCTCTCTCTCTCTCGGGCCGACTCTCTCTCTCTCTCTCTCTCGGGGCCGACTCTCTCTCTCTCTCGGGGCAGTCACTCGCTCTCTCTCTCTTGGGGCCGACACTCTCTTTCAGGGCCGACTCTCTCTCTCCCTCTCGAGGCCGACACTCTCTCTCGGGGTCGACTCGCCCTCTCTCCCTCTCTCCCTCTCTCCTTCTTGGGGCGGACTCTCTCTCTCTCTCTCTCTCTCTCTCTCTCTCTCAGGGCCGACTCTCCCTCTTTCTCTCTCTCTCTCTCTCTCTTGGGGCCGACTCTCACTCTCACTCTCTCTCCCTCTCTCTCGGGGCCAGCCCACACTCCCTCCCTCCCTCCCTCCCTCCCATCCACTCGAACGATAATCACAGCTCTTCGTTCACCGCCCCATATCTTGACTGTGAACCGCGCTGTGATTGTGCGTTGAGCGGAGGGGAGGGAGGGTTTTGGGGGGTAGTCGGTTTCTGCCACGGCTGGTCGTGGTTTTGCCGCACTCACTGTGCACTTGTTCTGAGGTTCTGGATGTCGGAGGTCCTCAGAAGAAGAGAAAAATACGCCTGTGGGCAGGATAATTTTGGGTTATGAACAAAATAGTGCCGGGGCTGCAGCCCCCCCCCACCCCCCCCCCCCCCCCCCCCCAGTCCCCCCCGGTTCCGCAGCCCATGTGTATTACTCTTTGGCCCTAGGACTCCATGACTGTGCATTGGCCAAAAAAGATCTGGACAAGAATTAAGGGTCCTCTCCAAGGTTCATTGGAAAGATGGGGCTCATGTTGTCGACCTCCCCGTGGTGAGCCCTGTTTACTGACCTCAGTCAGGCAAACGACAACAAACAGAGACAGCAGCAGCGTCGCAGCTTGACGCCAATCCGGAGCTTGCGCCCTTTTTAGGGTGAGCACTTACAGATGTCGAAGCGGATGGCATCACCCTGCTGCAGACTTCTGCTGCCTCAAACGCAAGAAGATGATTGGAAAGAGATACATAACGGAGGACTCTGTGATCTCTAGACGGTTCCCAGATATCCATAATGAGGCCGATATCAATAGCTGCTGGATAATCATTAATATGCTGAAAGACACACTTTGAACTACCAAATCTGTTCCACATTGATGGAATGGAATACTTTATTGTCACATGTGACTAGGCACAGTGAAATTCTTTGCTTGCATACCCAATGTATACAAATAGCAGCCACCTACAGCGCTGACAAAGTTACAAAGCACACCGGCTCCCCCTTTTTTTCTCCTCCCCACCCCACATTGGTTCCTCCATGGCAGGTCCCCATTGTCCTTTGCCCCCTCCGCCATCGTCCATTGTCCTCCCCCCACCTCCCTCACGCCGGTCCCCCACCTCGCCGGATCCTCCATGGTTCTTCCCCTCCCCCCTCATAGCGATCCTCCAGGCTCTCATTGACCGTCGACCAGCGAGGCATCGCCGCCGCCGTGAGACTTCACCACCTCCGAGGCCCCATCGTCGCGAGGCTTAACTGCTGCCGTCGCCCCACATCACGTGTCCTTGTCATCCCGTTGGTCGGAGCCATCATCAGCCACCGCACCGACCTATCCACAACACTGCCGAGCCCTCTCTTGTGGCCTCCGTGGTGCTGACCCGGGCCTCAGCTGCGGGCTCTGTCGGCTGCTCTGCCATCCCGGGCTCTGATCCGTGAGGCCAGGCACCTCAACCGACCCACGAGACCCCGGCCAGGCTTTGACCCAGGCTGCTACGCGGCGATCAGGTAGACATCGAAACTGCGGGCGCCTCGATAAAGGCCTCCGGCCGCGCTCCCGATGAGAATGTAATGAATTGAAGATACAACTAATATAGAGATAGATATATACTAACTCTGGAACAGTATAGCACAGGAACAGGTCTTTTGTTCCACAATGTCCGTGCTGAACATAACTCCTCAGCCTGCATGAGATGCATCACCACCCACTCCCTGTGTACTGAAATGCCTATCTAATGCCTGTCTTTTAAATGCCATTATCATATCTGCCACTATCATTTCAGACTAATTCTGTCCACTGAACATGGCATGAATAATTTATACTTCTAAAATATAAACAATACATGAATCTTAATACAGCAGCTGATTCTTGTTTTAAACAAATCTTCCATGCTGCAGTTATAAAATAGTTGGAGAGCTGCATCTCTCCATTTACTACTCACTCATTTAACTGCATCCCACTTTTTGTACTACTTCCAAAAGAATAGTCTACAATGTAATAAAACTGATTTAACTATTTCAAAATGACACAGCAATAATGAACAAAAAAACGTTGTTTCTTTTTGCAACTGAATTAGAGCATATAAACAAAACCACTCATTGTAGTTAGCAATGTTACAAAATTCTGAGATTCTAAAAATTTATCCCATCAGATAAAGCATAAAAATAAGTTTAATTTGATACCTAATTCATTTTCATATCTTCAGTATTAAAAAAGGTATGGCCATTTTCATACTCGGAAATTAGCATCTTGTTTCCTATTGCTTTTCCATTCACTTAACACAAAAGCTGTGATCGAGGACAGTCAAAAGCCCATAACTTTCTTAAAAATTACGAGAACTGAATGACATTTTCAGTTATTATAGATTGAAGCATTCTGAAACAAATATAAAACATCTTACTTGGATGACCTGAAATTAAAGCATATAATTAGTTAATTACCTAATTGTAGTTAATTACAAAATTGACCGTTGTGACGGAAATAGTAATAAACACCCAGACTGCCTTGAAAATTCAAAAATGTGATATTCTCAAGATCAAAACTTTAATATTATTGTATTATATGCTGTAAGTCCGTAACAGATAGGTAATCGACTAGCAATAGACCAAGTCTTTATTGAGAAGATCAGTTGCTAGCTGGTACATTGGCATATCATAATCAGTAGCATCATCACTCCTCAGATTGCAACCAATAAGCAACTCTGTACACCTTGTTTTTCCTCAACTTTTCAATTTTGGCATTGTAGACTACAAGTTTTTGCTCTTCAAACCACGCATGACATGCCTTTCTGCCCACTACTTTCCCATTAACAATGTCCTGTAGATTCCATTTCTTAAGAGAAGGATATTTTTTTTAAATAGCCTAGGTGTCCAAATAACAAACTAATCCCTTTCACACAAGAATTCACAATATAACATGATTTTTAAATCTCACTGTCGTTAATTTATATGCCAGATAGAAGGAATTTAATGTTTAATTCCCATAAATTAATCTAGAAACATCCACTCAATATAATCAAAATTATTATTTTTTTGCACAATACATGGGACTAAAACTGATATTTAGTATAAAAATATTGACTATGGATAGACAATAACACAAAATTTAAATAAGATGCTCTTATGACATGATTGTTCAATAAAAGAGCATTTAAATCATCTTGCGAGTGGATATTTCTGGAACGCGATCGATTGGAACGTTGCATTTGCGGTGAATTTGAACTCCATATCGGCAGGAAAAACACTGCCGGTTCGTATGGGGCCCAAATCACATTTTCGCAACATAAAATTAGATTAAAGCCATCCCAAGAAGCAAGTTTATCTGTAAAATAGACGACACCCTTTGTTTTGTCCCGTTCTTGCGGTCCGTCACGTTGTAGGCGTTGAGGGCGTTAGAAGTCGCGTTTTATTTTAATATAATTGTTACATTTTTTTTTTTTTTTAATCGGGAACGGAAGTCCGATCGATTATTCTTCAGCAGCTAGCAGCCCGAGGAAGTCCGCCTCTGATAAGCAGTAGAAAACTGGATTTTAATCCCGCCCCCCCTAAAAGGCACCAAAGTCGCGCACACGTCCAGTGGCAGAACTGCAGCGCCGCTGAAGGTAGGTTTTGTAACATCGCTATTGTAGTGAGACCAGACAGGTTGAGTGAAAAGATTTTTTACATTTTTAATAAAAATGAACAAAGAAAACCCGTGAAGTTTGCCTGTCTGTCTACATTAACAATAATAAGCTCCTGTCGCTGGTAGGAGCGCTGACTAACTAACGGACACACTCCAAAAACCCGCAAAAACCGACACCCCACGGTCATATGACCGCACCGACCAATGAGGAGGATTCTGCCCTCTCCACCTCACCACAGCGTAACCTTTAATTGGAAGGCTGTTTTGTTTAATTTCAGTTCACTAATCTAACTCCTCCATCTAAAGGTTCAAAGAAAATGCCTTCACAACCAATGTCACCAGTGACCTGAAAAACCCTGCACTTTCACAAGTTTTTATACCGTATACCTTTAGGGATTTGCTTGCATTCACGAGCTGCTAAACAAAAATGGCCCATTCAGATGATGCTCAAGGGAGGATCATTTCAGGTCACTAACATTGAAGTGTTACTCAACACCTTTCTCTGGCACTTTTGTATGAGCACTTTAGGTTGTGTGGTTTGTCACGTCCCTGTCCACATTAAGTTTAGTGTAAATATACAGTAAGTTATCATTATACGAGCAGATGTCTCAATTTTACTTCACTGCATGCCACATGCTGCCACCAACTAATCACATTATGAAATAAGGAGATATCTTATTGTCATTTTGTTAAAGATTGCATCTGAGAAAGATTTAAAGGAGCCCATTGCAACATGGTGAAGATGACTAGTGGAGATATCCCGGTATCCTAGTATTTTGTTATCCCAGGATCAATGTGACTACAATAGACTGGGATAGACTGAAATGTGCAGAGAGTTTCAAGAATCAAATGGTGTTCGATTCTGGTGGGCCATTGTGCCATGCACAAATTATTTTAGTATTATGATATATTTAATTGCAGTTTTCATAAGGACTTGCCCAATTTCCTTAAATTCCTCTGGATTGATCTACTCCCATTATGTACTCAGCAAGGTAAAGATTTTGTAGCCATCATAGAGTTATATGCACTAGAGTGGCATACGCAAGTAGAGAATCATTTAATGTTTGTTGTCCCCTATGCCATGAAGCACAAGATTATAAAATTATAAATCAACTCAAATGCTGAGATGCTGAAAGTTTGAATAATAGATAGAATAGAGAAAACCCCGAAAGCAATCTGCAGCTGGTTTGTTAAACACACTAATATATATGGTGCAATTTCCACATATGATAAGCTGGGGGTCTGCCTGGCTTAGTGTAAATACTCCTGTCTCTGAGTCAAAAAATTGGAGGATCAAGCCGTATTCCATGGACCCAAGCCAATTCATGGGAGTAGTATTAATGTGGTAACAAGTGCTGACTTTCACTGATGCTAAACCAATCCTCATGCCTTCTTACTAAGGTGTACATGAAAGGTCCCATTGAACACATGGCCATCATTTATGCGACAGGCCGGTAGCGACTGAAGCGCAACGGTCGCGCGTTGGTCGCGCGCGCATCATGTGTCTGCACAGCCGTCTGGAGCACATGATGTCATTTGAAGATAGACACAAAATGCAGGAGTAACTCAGCGGGACCGGCAGAATCTCTGGAGAGAACAAAAGGATGATGTTTCGGGTCGAGACTTCTTCAGTCTGAAGAAGGGTCTCAACCCGAAACGTCACCCATTGCTTCTCTCCAGAGATGCTACCGGTCTGCTTTTTTACTCCAGCATTTTGTGTCTATCTCCAATCGTCTTGGCCCCGCTCTGGGAGTAGAAGTGGGGGCGGATCTGGATCCGCACCGGCCGTGAGCCCCAGGCCGAGCTCGGTGATCGTTTGCCTGCTTCTGCTGCTGTTGGAGGTGAGATGTTGCGCCGCGCCAGGGTCTTGGGCCTGTCCCACTTTGGCCGTCAGTTATGCGACAGGCCGGTGGCGCGCGAAGATTTTGTGCAGGACGAAATCCACACTCCTCCACGCCACTGCACACTCCTCCACACCACTCCATGCGCCCGTTCCGCGCTACCCATGTGCTACCCACGCGCTACCCACGCGCTACCCGCACGCTAGTAGGTCGCGTAAATGGCACGCGAATGATGGCCAATTGGGACAGGCCCTTAAGGCTTCCAGTTAAATCAGCATCACTAAAAGCAGATTACCTGGGCATTTCCTACTGCTGTTGATGGGATTTCAGTCGAAATTGGCTATGTTTCAGTGGTTGTATATTGAAAGTCCCACACTGGATGTCAGGCATTATCACAACATAAATATAACTCCCCATGTTTAAGCAGGACATATAATAACCATTTTAATGACATTGGTTTCAATGATATGAATTCATAACTCTTAGAATATGCACTGACACTAACAGTAAAATGGAAGAGGAATGAGCAGGAAACAGATGATACAGTAGCACCATTTTTTATGTAAGAACCTGTTTGTTGTTGCCAGATGGCTATAAATGCTCAGCCAATTTAAGTTTTCAGGAGAAATTTGGGAAAAAAATTCTTAGTTGATACTGCCAAAGATCACCATCAATGGAGGTACACTGCTGGGCTTGATCTCATTGACTGGAAGAACAGCTTCCTGCTTCCATGCTTGTATGCTTCCTTATATATTGACGATAGAATAAAACTCGGATAAGGACTTTGGCGGTGCCAGATGAGCACGTTTTTGGACTATTAGATGTTACTCGAATTAACACACATATTTCAATCATGTTACACATAATAATAAAGGTTGCATAGATTCAATGATTCAACGATTCTATGATTCAATGATACTTCAATATATTGTTAAATGTACCTGGGTACAGTGAAATTTGTAAGATTAAACGAGAACTTACCATATAACCATATAACAATTACAGCATGGAAACAGGCCATCTCGGCCCTTCTAGTCCATGCCGAACACGTATTCTCCCCTAGTCCCATCTACCTGCACTCAGACCATAACCCTCCATTCCTTTCCCGTCCATATAACTATCCAATTTATGTTTAAATGATAAAATCGAACCTGCCTCCACCACCTTCACTGGAAGCTCATTCCACACAGCTACCACTCTCTGAGTAAAGAAGTTCCCCCTCATGTTACCCCTAAACATCTGTCCCTTAATTCTCAAGTCATGTCCTCTTGTTTGAATCTTCCCTACTCTCAGTGGGAAAAGCTTATCCACGTCAACTCTGTCTATCCCTCTCATCATTTTAAAGACCTCTATCAAGTCCCCCCTTAACCTTCTGCACTCCAAAGAATAAAGACCTAACTTGTTCAACCTTTCTCTGTAACTTAGTTGCTGAAACCCAGGCAACATTCTAGTAAAACTCCTCTGTACTCTCTCTATTTTGTTGACATCCTTCCTATAATTAGGCGACCAAAATTGTACACCATACTCCAGAATTGGCCTCACCAATGCCTTGTACAATTTTAATATTACTTCCCAACTTCTATACTCAATGCTCTGATTTATAAAGGCCAGCACACCACAAGCTTTCTTTACCACCCTATCTACATGAGATTCCACCTTCAGGGATCTGTGCACAGTTATTCCTAGATCCCTCTGTTCAACTGCATTCCTCAATTCGCTATCATTTACCATGTACGTCCTATTTTGATTTGTCCTGCCAAGATGTAGCACCTCACACTTATCAGCATTAAACTCCATCTGCCATCTTTCAGCCCACTCTTCCAACTGGCATAAATCTCTCTGTAGACTTTGAAAATCTACTTCATTATCCACAACACCACCTATCTTAGTATCATCTGCATACTTACTAATCCAATTTACCACACCATCATCCAGATCATTGATGTACATGACAAACAACAGTGGACCCAACACAGATCCCTGTGGCACCCCACTAGTCACTGGCCTCCAACCTGACAAACAGCCATCCACCATTACTCTCTGGCATCTCCCATTCAACCACTGTTGAATCCATCTTGCTACTCCACCATTAATACCCAACCATTGAACCTTCTTAACCAACCTTCCGTGAGGAACCTTGTCAAAGGCCTTACTGAAGTCCATATATACAACATCCACTGCTTTACCCTCATCAATTTCCCGAGTAACCTCTTCAAAAAATTCAAGAAGATTAGTCAAACATGACCTTCCAGGCACAAATCCATGTTGACTGTTCCTAATCAGACCCTGTTTATCCAGATGCTTATATATATTATCTCTAAGTATCCTTTCCATTAATTTGCCCACCACTGACGTCAAACTAACAGGTCTATAATTGCTAGGTTTACTCTTAGACCCCTTTTTAAACAATGGAACAACATGCGCAGTACGCCAATCCTCCGGCACTATTCCCGTTTCTAATGACATTTGAAATATTTCTGTCATAGCCCCTGCTATTTCTACACTAACTTCCCTCAATGTCCTAGGGAATATCCTGTCCGGACCTGGAGACTTATCCACTTTTATATTTTTCAAAAGTGTCAGTGCTTCCGCTTCTTTGAATCTCATAGTTTCCATAGCTAATCTACTTGTTTCCCTTACCTCACATAATTCAATATCCTTCTCCTTGGTGAATACCGAAGAAAATAAATTGTTCAATATCTCCCCCATCTCTTTTGGCTATGCAGATAGCTGTCCACTCTGACTCTCTAATGGGCCAATTTTATCCCTCGTTATCCTTTGACTATTAATATAGCTGTAGAAACCCTTTGGATTTACTTTCACCTTACTTGCCAAAGCAACCTCATATCTTCTTTTAGCTTTTCTAATTTCTTTCTTAAGATTCTTTTTACATTCTTTATACTCCTCAAGCACCTCATTTACTCCATGCTGCCTATAATTATTGTAGATCTCTCTCTTTTTCCGAACCAAGTGTCCAATTTCCCTTGAAAACCATGGCTCTTTACAATTTTTACTATTTCCTTTCAACCGAACAGGGACATAAAGATTCTGTACTCTTAAAATTTCACCTTTAAATGTCCTCCATTTCTCTTCCACATCTTTCCCATAAAACAAAATGTCCCAATTTACTCCTTTTAAATCCTTTCGCATCTCCTCAAAGTTAGCCTTTCTCCAATCAAAAATCACAACCCTAGGTCCAGTTTTGACCCTCTACATAATTATTTTGAAACTAATGGTATTGTGATCACTGGACCCGAACTGTTCCCCAACGCATACCTCTGCCACCTGACCCGTCTCATTTCCTAACAGGAGGTCCAGCACTGCCCCTTCTCTAGTAGGTACCTCTATGTATTGCTGCAAAAAACTATCCTGCACACATTTTACAAACTCCAAACCATCCAGCCCATTTACAGAATGTGTTTCCCAGTCTATGTGTGGAAAATTGAAATCTCCCACAATCACTACCTTGTGCTTACTACTAATATCTGCGATCTCCTTACATATTTGCTCTTCCATTTCTCGCTCCCCATTTGGCAGTCTATAATATACCCCTATAAGTGTTGCTACCCCTTTCCCATTTCTCAGTTCCACCCAAATAGCCTCCCTAGACGAGCCCTCTAATCTATCCTGCCAAAGCACTGCTGTAATATATTTCCTGACAAGCAATGCAACACCTTCACCTCTTGCCCCTCCAATTCTATCACACCTGAAGCAACGAAATCCTGGAATATTTAGTTTCCAATCACAGCCCTCCTGCAACCATGTTTCACTGATCGCCACAACATCATACTTCCAGGTGTCAATTCAGGCTCTAAGCTCATCCACCTTTCTTACAATGCTCCTTGCATTAAAATATACACGTTTAAGAAACCCACCCCCTCTTATTCTCTGTTTATTGTCTTTTTCTTCTTTCTCCCCTACATTTTGGGTCAGAGTGCTACCCTTCTCTGCCTCCTGCCTCACACAGTGACTGCTAGCTTTCCCTATTTCAGTCCCTCCCCCCAACCATTCTAGTTTAAAGTCTCCTCAGTAGCCTTTGCAAATCTCCCCACCAGGATATTGGTCCCCCTCCAGTTCAAGTGCAACCCGTCCTTTCTGTACAGGTCGCACCTTCCCCAAAAGAGGTCCCAATGATCCAGAAACTTGAATCCACACCCACTGCACCAGTCCCTCAGCCACGCATTTATCCTCCACCTCGCTCCATTCCTACTCTCACTGTCGCGTGGCACAGGCAGTAATCCTGAGATTGTTACCTTTGCAGTCCTTCTCCTTAACTGTCTTCCTAACTCCCTAAATTCTCCTTTCAGGACCTCTTCTCTTTTTCTACCTATGTCGTTGGTACCTATATGTACCACAACCTCAGGCTCCTCTCCCTCCCATTTCAGGATATCTTGGACACGTTCAGACACATCCCTGACCCTGGCACCAGGGAGGCAAACTACCATCCGGGTCTCCTGACTGCATCCACAGAATCGCCTATCCGACCCCCTGACTATAGAGCCCCTATTACAATTGTCCTCCGCTTCTTTTCCTTACCCTTCTGAGCAACAGGGCCGGTCTTTGTGCTGGAAGCCCGGCCGCTGTCGCTACCCCCAGGTAGGCTGTCTCCCCCAACCGCACTCAAACATGAGTACTTATTTTCAAGGTGTACAGCCACCGGGGTACTCACCAGTCCCTGCCATTGCCCATTGCCCTTCCTAACTGTAACCCAGTTGTCTGCCTCCTGTGGTCTTGGAGTGACCACCTCCCTATAACTCCTCTCTATGACCTCCTCGCTCTCCCTGACCAGACAGAGGTCATCGAGCTGCTGCTCCAGGTTCCTAACACGGTCCCTTAGGAGCCCCATCTTGACGCACCTAGCGCAGATGTGGACGTCTGGAGGGCACTCAGATTCCATGACCTCCCTCATCTGACATCCAGAACAGTAAACTGCCCTGGCCCTCATTCTCCCCCTTATCCGAATACAATACAAAGCCTTACCCGGGATACAAGCCAATCAGCTGCTTCCTCTAGTCCGTTCGACCAATCAGCGGCTTCCTCAAGCCCACTTAATTTGAAGTGTGATCTGCGAATGGAACGTTGCAGAATTTGGCTCCTCCCTCACCAACGGCTCCTGGGCCTCTGCTGAAATAAGCCCCGCGATGGGTTTTTACACTCACCGCTCGGACGTCGCTCCTCCCTCACCAACGGCTCCTGGGCCTCTGCTGAAACAAGCCCTGCGATGGGTTTTTACACTCACCGCTCGGACGTCGCTCCTCCCTCACCAACGGCTCCTGGGCCTCTGCTGAAATAAGCCCCGCGATGGGTTTTTACACTCACTGCTCGGAGTTCGAAGTTTGATCTGTATTTTATGAGGAGTTACGATGAGGGATTACGTGAAGAACCCGTCCAGCACGCATGCACGACATACTTCAAAGCAGCGGTGTGGAATCACAGAAAGACACAATAATTGAAATAAACATAGTAAAGAAAAGGAGAACTTAAATATCAGTTGATCTCTATAATTGAGGGTGGGAGCGGAGGGCACGTAATCCCTCATCGTAACTCCTCATAAAATTCAGATCAAACTTCGAACTGGTAAGTTCTCGTTTAATCTTACTATTTTACTTCGGAGTCACGTGAGTGACTACGTGAAGATTTTAAAGCTCTGTGATTTCAAACTGTGTAACAGTTCATACTTCACTCACTGCCGAAGTCATTCGAGGGAGGAAGTATGTTATCGTAATCAACCATGAATCTGTTTGTAAAAACAATAATGGTGTTTATTAAACAATAACAAAAAACAAAAATGCGCCCCCGGGCTTAAATTATATATTTGCAGATTCTAATATTTTTTCTGCAAATGATACAGGTTCTGCCAGCGGCTTGTTATAAAAAGTTTGGAACGTTTTTTCCCTAGACCACCCCACTGTAGCCAGGATATGGTCCATAGGCACGTCCATCCTCTTAGCCGCTGATGTGGATGCTGCCCTGGTGGAGTGAGATTTATACACGTTAGTATTTACACCAACGGCTTTCAGCACCTGCTTGAGCCATCTTGAAATAGTTTGGCTCGTCACCCGACCATGAGGTTTCTTGTGGCTGACCCATAAGGCTTTTTCTCTCCCTCGGGGATTTCTTGTTGTGTCAATGTAGTTCAATAAGTGGGTCATGACACATAACCGTGGTTCAGGTGGGTAAGCCCGGAATTCCATGACTGGACCTGATGTTCCTGGGCTGCTCTGTTTGACCAGCCCCTGGATGGTAAATGAGACATGGTCTGGTGTTACAACCATATTGTCCAATCGTAGTAGATGGAGAGACTGGACTCTTTGTGCTGAGACAAGTGCCATCAGCATGACCGTCTTCAGGGTTAGTTTTTCCAGGGTGAGGGACCTGGCTGGTGACCATCCCCTAAGGTATGTCAGGACCACACTGACATCCCAGATTTGGGTGTACCTAGGTCTGTGGGGATTAGAGTTAAATATGCCTCTCATGAGCTTGATCACCAGCGGGTGGGACCCCATGGCCTGTTGTCCTGGTGCCTGAATTAAATTGGCTGACAGAGCACTTCTGGCTGTATTAATGGCGCTGTAGCAGAGTCCTTCATTGTGGTGAAGGCCTGCCAGGAACTCCAGTACATTGGTTATTGTAGTAGTTGAATATGTGGTTCCTGTGTTTGAACAGTATCTTTCCCACTTCTTGATGTTTGACAAGTATTGTTTCCTTGTGGACATGCGGTGGGATGCTGTCATCGTGTTGATAGTGTTTTCTGACAATCCCAGGCCCGGCAGAGGTCTTTTCAAAATCTGCACCCCAGGAGTTTAATTTTATCGTGGCATGGGTGGCTTATGCCTGATACTGGGTGAGTTAACAAGTCTGGGCTACTGGGAAAAGTCATTGGGGTTTCGACGACCACTGGGAACCATGGCTGTGTAGGCCAGTCGGGTACTATCAAAATACCTGAAGCAGAGTCCATCTGTATTTTGCGTAGTACCCGACTGATGAGGCAGAAGGGAGGAAAAGCATTAAAGAAGAATTTCCCCCAGTCCAGCGTGAATGCATCTATCGCTGCTGCCTCAGGGTCTGGTTCCCAAGTGACATACATTGGTACCTGGTGATTTAGTCTGGATGCAAACAGATTGAAATCTGGTGTGCCATATTGCTTTGTAATTTTAGCAAATGCTTAGGGATTTAACATCCATTCGGTGTTATCATTGAATTTGCGTGACCTGGTGTCTGCCACTGTATTTAGCTTACCTGGTAAGTTGCTGATAGCCAAATATGTCTATCGACACACCATTGCCAGATTGTGTTGACCAAATTGTCACATGATATCGATTTTATACCGCCCATATGGTTATTATAGGCCACCACCGTGGTATTATCTATTTGTAAACGACCATGCAAGTGATGCATATTGTTGAATATGCTTTTAGGCCATAAAATGCACCCAACATTTCCAGATAATTTATGCCCAGTGTCTGTAGTAAAGATGACTCTAGATTAGTCCATCTACCACCTGTGCTGGATATGGTATTAGTTGCTCCCCAGCCTTGAGCACTGGCATCTGTTTGAATAATTAACGTTGGGTTAATGATGACGATAGGGCTGGAACTATGCCAAACGTTCCCTACCCACCACTGTAATTCTGATATTGCTTCAATGGGTAATTTCATGACTCGGTCAAAGTGACCTGCATGTCGTTTTAATGCCTGCACTTTTGCTCTTTGTAAGTTTTGATAGTGCAGAGGTTCAAATTGTGTAGCTGGAAATGCTGCTACCATTTTCCCAATTACTCTTGCCACTTGTCGAATGGTTGGTCGATCATTGACCATTAAATTGTTACATGTTTGTGCCAATTCTGCTGCTTTCTCTTTCGGCAACGTTACAGACATATGGACTGAGTTAATTGTGAATCCCAGATAGTCCATGGTTGTGGATGGCGTCAACTTAGATTTATCTGGATGTAAGACAAATCTCAAGGTTTCAAACAATTGTTTGGTAGCTGACACAGCTGATTTAGCCAATTCCATGGTTTTGCCTACTATTAAGATATCATCAAGATATGCCATGACAATATGTTTCTGTTTTCTTAATATTGCCAAGGCTGGTTTTAATATCTTGGTGAATAATCTTGGGGCTGATGTTAACCCATTAGGCAACGCTTTAAACTGTCATAGTTGCCCCATCCAGGTAAATTTCAGGTATCTGCGATGATCCTTTTGAATGGGTACTGAATAGTAAGCATCTTTAAGGTCGATGCTTGCCATGAAGTATCCTTTGGAAATCAGTTGTCTGGCAGTTACAAACGTTTCCATTTTGAAATGTATATACTTAACAAACATATTTAGTGAAGTTAAGTCAATGATGATGCGACATCCACCATCTTTTTTAGTTTTAGTGAATATATTTGAGACAAATTCCAAGGGTTCATGTTTGGTTTTCTCACTGATACCCTTTGTAAGTAGCCTCACCAATTCTGCTTGACCCTCTAGTTTTTCTTTAACTGAGAGGGTAAAGACCCTTTGGGGTGTATGCTGAACTGGTGGCATGTTTTCTTGAACAAATTCTATTTTGTATCCACGAATGCTGTTGAGTATATATTTATCATTCGTGATAGACCTCCATGCTTCCACAAACAGGTGTAATCTCCCCCCTGTTAGTATAGATCCCCCACTTTTTATATGCTGGTAGGAACCAGACCCACCTACCTCCATGGTTATGGGTGTTTCTTCGTTGGACGATGTGTTGTCTGATGTGCTGCTGGTTGGGGGTGGTGCATTTTCCATGGGATCCGCTCTGGGCCCTGGCCTAAAAAAGGCTTTCGGGGATGGTGTGTGGACCCCGAGCTTTCACCAGTCCCATGAGGCTGACGTCGCCTGGTAGACGCGGTGGGGTATTGCCGTCTGGGTCTTGTGGGTCTGCTCGTTCCGGCGCCTGCCCTCATGAGGCCAAATGTTTTGGACTCTTCTTCCATGTCCTTCACTTTTTTAGAGAGGTCCTTACCGAAGAGCAGGATTTGTGGCTCTGAGGCCGGTGTTTTGCACAACCCTGCGAATTTCGGGTTGAGGGCAGGTCTTATTATCTCCTTACAGAGGTTGTTGATCTCGAATTGGGTGTTGCACAGGAGAGCTAATGTATCTTGCTGGTTTGTGGTCATTTCCACCCCATCCATGGAACAAGCATAAGAAGTGATGGCTGGCATCAGGAGCCTGAGAATCCGCTGTAATTTTAATTCTTGGTTGCGGATGTTCTGCCCAACGTGCCCCCAGATTTGGCTGTTGACGGCCGGCACGTTGAGCGAAGCGCAATTTTCTGGGGTCGAATACAGCTCTAGTGCCTCATTGACTACCTGCTCTTGTAGGGGTTTGAAGGACAGGTAGTCTATGCTGGCCGCCAGTTTTGGCTCTAATGGCCGTCCTGCTCGTGGAGCTGCCACGTAGCGGTTGACCACACCCAGCAGCTCTTCCTGGTCCTGTACCCCAAGCGTACTCCCAACATCTTCGGCCAGTGACCCCTCTTCTTGACCAGCGCAGCCCTGGTCACCAACGCTGCCCTCAGCTGAGGGGGAAGCGATGGCCAGTGCATTGTGAGGCACTGTGGCGGGAATGCCTGAACTCCCTTAGCGAGACTGCTCCAGCTACCGAAGCAAGTCTCGCTGGAGCATTTGCTCCATGAGCCGCTCCAAGCGGCTCAGGCGGCTGTCTCTGCCGCTCTCGGGCAGTGAGACATCCTCGTCGGAGATGTCGGACATTACCGGCCGGTTTGTCTTCCGTGTAGATTTACTTCCAGCCCGCTGCTCAGGCTGCGCTAGCGGGACTGGGCTCGGCTCGGTGTCAGGAATAGAGGCGGTCCTGCCGCCTCTCACCCCCCACTGATGGAACGCTCCTCTGTTGGAGTCGAACGGGGGGCGGTCTTTTTTGTTTTGCTCATTTTTCCAGTTGTCTCGACCTGGTGAGACAAAGCAAAGCAACTTTTTCGAAATACGACCTCAGAATAAACTTACCTGACGGTCCGTCTTTTTTAAGCTGTAGCGGGAGCGCCCTGTACTCCCGTTCGTCGCTGTTGCACTGCGTGAACGCTCATGTCGTGCATGCGTGCTGGACGGGTTCTTCACGAAGTCACTCACGTGACTCCGAAGTAAAATCTTTAATTTTGCATACAAAGCACACAAAGCGTCGCCATGTTTTCTGTAGCGACAAAGTTACAAAAAGTACTCATTGTAGTCATGTTGGTCCCACTTCGTTCTCGGCGTTCAACAAACCCTGCCCCCCACCACTGGGTGCCTCTTAGTTATCGGCGCCCCACCACCACCCCTAGCAGATCCCATGCCAGAACACTGAATTTAAAGGGAGTGGGAAATATATAGGCACTGGAGACCCAGTTCCTGCTGCAGACCTACTCATATTCCTGATGCTTCGGACCCTGACCCCAGTTCCAGCCACACCTGTCCCCCACCGTTCTCAAGATGTCCAGCCTGCACCCCGTTAATGAGCCAACCAAGTGAAAAAGCAGCAAAATATTCAGATCATTCAGTTGCCAGATTATTAGTTTTAATGATAATGATGTCCCAGGACAATCATGTTCAATCTTATGGAGAAGTGGTCCATGCGCATAAGACACATCTAAAATGAAGTGCACAATTAAATCACTTCATCAGAAAGGATCATCACTGACCAATCTAATCTAAGTATTTGGAATTCTATGGACCGTGCCATTTCACCTATTTCATTCTACTCGTTTTGTTCCTTCTACCTTTCACTTTTGCTTCCCTGAGAGCCTTCAACTCCAATCATTAACTCTGTTTCTCTCTCCACAGAGAATGCTTCTTCTGAGTGGCCTTCTGAATGCTTCTGGCATTTTCTGTTACTTCAGGTTTCCAGCACCTGCCATTTTGTAGGTATTTTCAGTTACCTGGATATCTCTTCTTTGCAATGCTTCAGTAAGGCAATCTTTTGTTTTCTTGCATTGATGAATTTCTGATCTAACCTCTGTACTGAATCTATTAGTTTAGAGACTGGAATAAAACTGAAAATGTCACTCTCACTCTCTGCAGCATGCATCACGCCAATGTTTTCAAACTAAATGGTTATCTTTTGCCATCAGTTAATTTAAATGTTGAGACCTAATGTTGTGGAGGGTGCCTGCCTATTCTGTGAAGATCTGTGGGATTCATTTATTGAGGATATAATGCAGCAGGTATGTGTGTAGTTAATAATCGAAAATATATTAATAAACCAAATGGGAAAAATGTATATCCCACGAACAGTTTGAAAACCAGATATAAGTATATAACATTGGTAAATTAACTGCGAAGATGTCTTTTAATTGTACGAAGCCCGAATCAGTCATCATGTCCTTTAATGAGAGGCACCTGTGGTTCTGATCAAGCATGATTCCAGCACCAAACCACTCTGATCAACATTAATGTATAATGAAACTTGATAAAGTAAGTCATTTTCATTGTATTAGGGGACTATGGATGAGCACTAAACACTGGCCATGATAAATTTTAAGGAAGGTTTACCAGGTTTCTGTAATGACCACAATGTCCCAGTTGCATGTACCTATCCATGCCCTGAGTCCATCTGTTTTACCCATCAGGTATCTTGCATTAAAATAAATGCAAGTCACACCCATCATCCTTCCTCGCTCCCTGCCTTTCTCCCGACTATTCTGTCTACTAAACTTATTATCATCACCTTCCATACAGGCTTCCAGCTTCTCACCTATCTCTGCTCCTACATATGATCCCACCCCCTTGCCAAACTAGTTTAAACCCACCGTATAGCACGGGTGAACCTGCCTGTCAGGATATTGGTTCCCCTCCAGTTAAGGTGCAACACATCCCGCTTGTGCAGGTCATCTCTTCCCTAGAAGAGATCCCTATGGTGCACAAATCTGAATCCCTGCCCCCTCACCAACTCCACAGCCATGCATTCATTTGTCCTGTCTTCTTGTTCCTGCCTTATTTTACATGTGGCACTAAGAGTAAACCTGAAGTTACTATCCTTTAGGTCCTGATTTTTAATCTTTTGCATATCTCCCTACTTCACTCTGCAGGACCTCATCATGTTTTGCATCTGCTTTAAAATATCCCAGACCCTGGCATCAGGGAGGCAGCTCACCCTCCTGGAGTCCCCTTTGCTGCCGCAGAATCGTCTCTGTCCCCCTAACTAATGAATCTACCATTACTATAGTCCTGTTTGACTTTTCCCTACCCCTCTGTGCCTCAGACCTGACTAACACGTTCTATTTTGATAAAGAGTTTAAAATAAATGGATGTTTCGTTTTTTGGGGGGTTTTAGCATTAGTTTTAGAGATACAGCGTGGAAACAGGCCCTTCGGTGCACCGAGTCCGTGCCGACCAGCGATCCCCATTACACCAGCACACACTACACACTAGGAATTATTTACATTTTTTACCAAAGCCAAGTAATCTACAAACCTGCACATCTTTAAAGTGTTGGCGGAAACTGGAGCCCCCGGGGAAAACCCATGTGGTCACAGAGAAAACTTACAAATTCCACATGAATAGTAGTCAGGATCGAACCCTGGTCTCTGGCGCTGTAAAGCAGCAACTCTACCACTGTGCCACTACCGCCCCATGTTCTTTCCACTATAAGTTCTTAATCTCATGACATGGGGATAATTTTGAATTTCTGGTTACACCATTAAATGTGTCTGTTGTAAACCTCTTTTATCTTCATTGCCGTTACCATTATCTGATCAGAGAAATTAAACACATTTCTTTTAAAGGGGCACTTTAGACAGATATGTATTATTTGTAAACACACATGCATCATAAAGTATCTAATTATTACTGAGTGTTTTGTATCCCTGCTGGCATAAGCCCTGTGCATGCCCTATTCAATCTTATAGAAACATATAACATTCTTAATGGATTGGACAGGATAGATGCAGGAAAGATATTCCCAATGTTGGGAGAGTCCAGAACCAGGGGTCCCTGATTAAGAATAAGGGGTAGACCATTTAGGACTGAGATGAGGAAAACGTTTTTCACCCTGAGAGTTGTGAATCTGTGGAATTATCTGCCACAGAAGGCAGTGGAGGCCAATTCACTAAATGTTTTCAAGAGAGAGTTAAATTTAGCTCTTAGGGCTAAAGGAATCAAGGGATATGGGGAAAAAGTAGGAATGGAGTACTGATTTTAGATGATCAGCCATGATCACACAAAAGGTAGTCAAATCTACGCCTTAAATTCCCCATAAAATGAATTATCAAGGATAAATTTGGCAATTTTCTACATATCAAGATTGGACTGAACACAATCAGCATGGATTCAAAAGGAGAAACACCTGTCCCACTACCATCTTTGATCGGTGTGGGTACAAACTTTAAACTGAATCACATCAAAAATATAACGAGTCCAAGTTGGTCTCATCATCTACATAAACTGTGCATAATGTTAATGTGCCCAGCCCATATCCATATTCTTTTTTTTTTCTCCTTCAAATTACTTTAAGAATTATATTTTTCTCTTCTTGACACCTGCCTCTGTTGCTCTCCTGTCATATATTTGACATTTGAGTGGGGTTTCATGTGCCCTTGTTGTATTTTAATTATGTCAGCTATTTTACAATGAAACCTATCTCCAGGCAGTTCAGTCTTTTTTTTGAACAGGAGAAAATCTGACTTTTTAAATTAAGGTAAGTACTCTGAAGCTAATGACAGAACCAATCTCATAGATGTGGCAGAAAAAAATCAACTAACTCAGCCTGCACATCATAGGTGTGACATTGCTGATCTTTACAGATAATCACCACAAATCTTACTGGACTCCACTTGCTCTGTTATAAGGGAATCCTTTTTCCTTCCCTTATCCGGGAAAATAAGTATATCAAATAGGCTGTCATCCTTACAAAATACATTTTGTCACTCATGCACACAATATAGAGCTTATCTTTAACTTAGAGTTTATTACTGTCTGCGTGGTGTTGGTTGATAAAACTCTCACTATTTCTGCCAATGACATGTTACTTGTATTTTCAGTCCCTAGAAAACAGTGACACAGATGTAGCTTACTAGTCTTTGTGGCTTTTTAGTTGACCCTTTGCAAGTTGAATTTGAACAAGGTTAATAGTGTGATCCTCCTGGGTCTAGTCTTCAAAGTTTAAAAGCAAAGTATTGATTCTCGGTTATCCCATTTCAATTGCACTTCACTTACTCTTGATTCTCTCGTTAATCCCTTGTAGACATTGGAGGCGCACAGGTTCCATTTGGAAATGTGGCAGAGTTGTGCTTTGTCCATCGATATTCATTTCCACCAGCAATGGCTCCAGAAATGTTGACGCTTCTGAGGCCAGAATAGATCAAATCTTAGAAACAAGGAACTGCTGATGCTGGTTTACATAAAAAGATACAAAGTGCTGGTGTAACTCAGCGATTCAGGCAGCATCCCTGAGAACATGGATAGGGACGTTTCAGGTCAAGACTCTTCTTCAGACTGATTGTGGAGTGGGTGGGGGGGGGGAGAAGAAAGTTAGGAGAAAGGAGAGGAAGGGCAAAGCATCGCAAGTAATAGGTGAACACAGGCAGAAAGGGTTTTGATAGGCAGATGATTTGACAAAGGCCTAAAAACAACTGATTGAAGAGTTGCGAAGAGCCAGAGGAAGGAATGGACGGTGAGGAGAAAAAGATATGCGAGTCCAGGTGGTGCACAGGGGGGTAGGGGTGTGGGGGAGGAAGGGGAAGGGGAAGGGGAAAGGGTGGAGGGGTTTCCTAAAATTAGAGAATTTAACATTGATACCTTTGGGTTCTATTCTACCCAAGCATAATAAGAGGTGCTGTTCCTCCAGCTTGCTGTAACTTCAATCTGGAAATGGAGGAGGTCCAGGATAAAACGATCAATATGGGAATAGAAAGGGGAGTTAAAATAGTTAGCAACCAGGAGATCCAGTCGGCCTTTGTGGACCTAGCGCAAGCGCATGGCAAATTGGTCATCGAGTCTACACTTGGTCTCGCCAATGTACAGCAGACCACATCAAGAACACCGGATGCAGTAGATGAAAATAGAGAAGGTGCATGTGAATCTCTGTCTCATCTGGAAGACTGCTAAAGTCCCCAGATGGAAGTGTGGGAGGAGGTATAGGGCCACATTTTACACTTTGAGTTATTCCAGCATCCTTTAGATCAAAACCTCCTCTACTTAGGCAGTCCCTCGGGATTAAGGATGCCTTGCTTAGAATTCAGTTCCATGGGTTCTTATAAGGCTGATGAGACTAATTTAAGCCCAAAAAAATCTGTTCTATTGCAGGAGGGATATGGAGAGTAGGCGCAGTGGTTGATGGTGCAGTGGTTGGGAGGTAGAGTGTTCCTTCCACTGCTAATGTTAGCCGTCAGTTTGCCGCTGATTTTGACATTGGAGGTTCCTGAATGTTCGCCATCCTTTGAGCAGTTGTAGGCTATGGTTTCAACTTTGGTGGGGAGATTATAAATTTTTAATGAATTTTTTGATGACATTTTGGATTTATAACACTATCAACCGGATACGCAGAGCTCAGAACATTTTGATGTGAGAATCTGATGTTGGGTACACAAATGATGTGGTCTGCCAAGCTGGATGGGTATTGTTAGGTTCTCAATGCTGTAGGTGTTGACCTCAGAGAGGACAATGATGTTGGTTCGCTTTTTCTGCCATTTGGATTTGAAGGATTTGTGGAGACAGTATTTGTGGTACCACTCCAGTATATTGTTACCGCGTCTAGCTAGTTCATGTCTGAGAAACCTGGAGTGGTAGTGAGCGTACTTACAGTGTCCGCAATAATACTGGTGCCCAATAAGAGTAAGATGACATGCCTCAATGACTACCAACCTAACCTGATATCCATGTTTTGGAAGGTTGGTTATGACGCTTATCAACTACTGCTGTCATAAGGACATGGACCCATTACCGATACAATAGATCGTTCTCTACACAGCACAGGACTACTTGGACGTATATCAGGTTGTTGTTCATTGACTGCAGTACACTGTTCAATACCATCATCTCCTCCAAACCTATCATCAAACTCAGTGAAGTGGGTCTCGACATCCCTGTTTTTGGATCCATGACTTCCTCATCAACAGTTCACGAATTGGCAACAACATTTCCTCCTTGATAATCATCAACCCAGGAGCATCTCATGTGTTGAAGAAGGAACTGCAGATGCTGGAAAATCGAAGGTACACAAAAAAGCTGGAGAAACTCAGCCGGTGCAGCAGCATCTATGGAGCGAAGGAAATAGGCAACATTTCGGCCCGAAATGTTGCCTATTTCCTTCGCTCCATAGATGCTGCTGCACCGGCTGAGTTTCTCCAGCTTTTTTGTGTACCCAGGAGCATCTCATGATTGATTATGTGCTCTACTCTCTCTACTGTAAGTCCATGGCTGCATAACCAAGCACAATTACAACTTTAAATTCACCGACAATATCACTGTTGGGTGAATAACACGTAACAATGAGACAGAGTACAGGAGGGAAATCAATAATCTGATTGAATCGTGCCAGAACAACAATCTTTCTGATGGATGCTCTAGCTGATGGATGACTTCAGAGAGGAAAAACTGGGCATCCCACTCAATCAACAGAAACCCAAATAGTCTATCAGAATATGCAGCCAGTGCCAACCCAGAATATATAGCCAAGTTCAAATGGGCTAGAATCAGTAGCTGTACATGTATATCAGGCTAGATATGTATCCATCCTGCAAAGCCGAAGGCATTTTTAATCAAGAAGAACAATTTATTGAAAATAATTGGCTTAGAATTTGCTCTGTGCAGGAAAAGCCTCATAAGAGTACTGGTTCACAAGAGGGCCAGCACCAGGTTTGTGGAGGCCTCTGTGTGTTATGTACAAGGCCTGTGGCATTCTACATCATGAAACAAACTTTGCATACATTGTATAAAGAGAAACCAATCCTCTGCAGTTATGAAGCTAAAACACAGGGCATATTAAAATTGAGTCAAGTATAGGCACAGACTCGCAAGAAATCATCTCAAGAAAATGTGCGGTTATGTATAGGTGCACACTCTTCACCCCACACCTTTAATGGTGAGCACACTTAGCTGCCAAAGGAAAGGCCAGCATGAGTTTTTGGACACATCCTTGTGGCAGCAGAAATCAGACAGGTTGGGTGATCAAGGATGGGAGGATAGGATGATCAGGATGAAGAGAGGATAGAAGGAGAGTGAGAGAGGAGGAACAAGCAGGGGAAGGGGTTGTAATCATTGATGGGAAATTAATTTGAGGATGGTACATTGGAACAAGAGTCAAGTGCATTTTATTGTCCTATGTACCAGCAATGGAACAATAAAAGTCTTATATGCTGCAGCTGTACAGGCCCATTCACACAATAACACATAAATAAAATGCAATAATCAATAACACAATAAATTAATAATCAGGTGTGCTTGGTAGCTGGATTATAACAGTGCAAAACTGAAGTGTGTTATACAAACAAAACAACATCTCTGGTAGGTCATAGATGCTGAGGTAGGGTTTTGGTTAATGTTGTGTAGTGTTCAAGAGCCTGATAGTTGCTGGGAAGAAGCTGATTTTCACGATTTTCAGGTTCCTGTACCTTCTTCCCAATGGTAGTCATGAGATGAGAGCATGGGCCAGGGTGTTGTGGGTCTTTCATGATATTAGCCGCCTTTTAGAGGCAGTGCCTCCACTAGATCCCTTCGATGATGGCAAGGTCATGATGGACAGGATAATGTCTACCACATTTTGCAGACTACTTACTCTCTCGGTATCCAAGTTATCAGATGCAACCAGTCAGTAAGCCCACTGCCAAACACCTATACAAGTTCGGTAGAGTATTTGGTGATATACCGAATCTCTTCAAGCTCCTCTGGAAGTAGTTGTGTTGATGTGCTTTCTTTGTGATTACATCAATTTGTGGGCCCAGGAGTGATGTTTAGAGATATGCATGTCCAGAAACTTAAAGCTGTTGACTCTCTCCACCGGCACCCAGCGATTAAGTCAGGTTCATAGATCCTCAGCTTTTCTTTCCTGATATCAGTAATAAGTTCCTTGGTCTTGCTAACATTGAGAGAAAGATTTGTGTAGGAAGGAACTGCAGATGTTGGTTAAAACCGAAGATAGACTCAAAATGCTGGAGTAACTCAGCGGGACAGGTAGCAGCTCTGGAGAGAAGGAATGGGTAACATTTCAGGTCGAGACCCTTCTTCAGACTTCAAAGAAAGATTGTTGGGGCGGCACAGTGGTAGTTGCTGCCTTACAATGCCAGAGACCTAGATTTGATCCTGATCAGGGGTGCTGTCTGCACATGATTTGTACGTTCTCCCTGTGACCATATAGGTTTTCTCCGGGTGCTTCAGTTTCCTCCCACATTCCAAAGATGTGCAGGTTTGGAATTGGCTTCTGTAAGTTGACCCTAGTGTGTAGGATAGAACTAGTGTATGGGTGATTGTTGGTCGGCATGGAATCTGTCGGCCATAGGGCCTGTTTACACCCTTTATCTCAAAAACTAAGCTAAATAATCTGGCACCATTCAATCAGATAATCAATCTCTCTCCTGTTCTCCTGATTCATCGTTACACATTATTCGTCCAACAACAATGTTATTGTTGACGAACTTAACGATGTCATTGGAGCTATGTCTGGCTACACAGTCATGATCACAGTCTCTCTGTGGAGCAAGGGACTGAGGACTGCTGCAGAAATGCAATATTCAAACTTCACGACTATGCACAAGTTATTCTTATTTGATTACAACCTGATTTGAGGGAATCAAGAAAAGTGGCACGGGAGTAACCGATGACCATCAGCTTAATTAAATGGCCGAGCAGACATGAGGAACCTATTCTTGTTTCTTATGTTCTAATGTTGTCATGATCACATATTACTCGGCAATGGCTATTTCAGTTTTACAGATGCAAAATGTGGAGATCCAAAAGCTTTCAGAGCTGGTATTGTTGAATTTTACTTTTCTTAATTAGCTTTCATCCAAGTTTGCCCTTGATACATTAAACCAAGGAAAACTGCAACAAAACATATCTTTAATCTAAGCAGCACTGGATAAAATGTCCGAACAGAGGCAGCTCTAACAATAAGTTCATGTAAATGAGGTAATTACCATTAACAGCAGGTAGAATGTTTCAAATTCCAACACAAAAGTCTGCTTCCTGAAACATCACCAATTTCCTTTCTTATGCAGATGCCTCTGGATGTAGATCTCCTGACAAAACAAAAACATGTATTAATTTAACTTATTTACCTTATTTAGTTAGCTGGTGCTAAACAAGAAAAGAATGGATATAAATTACAAAAGAGTGAACTTAAACATTAATGTCTCTTAAAGTAACTTGTTTTTGTCCATGGTGGAAGGAAAGATTAAAAAAAAAAAGCATATTATCTAAATGGTGAGAGATCGTAGACTAAGATATGGAGAGAACTGGATATCCGAGTGGATGTTTTTCAAAAGGATTGCCTGAAGATGCAGCAGGAATTTGGTAAAGTTACCTTTTGTTGGTATGCCTCATTTATATGGGGCATTGGTGAGATCACATCTGAGAACTGTTTAGAATTGGTCTCCTTACTTAAGGGAGGATGTTAATGTATTAGAAGCAGTTCCAATATTGATTAGATTAATTCATAACTGGGCAAACTTTTTACCCCACCACTCGCCACATCTTCCCATCTCCCCCCATGTCTGCCTTCCGCAAAGACCGCTCCCTCCATAACTCCCTTGTCAATTCTTCCCTTCCCTCCCGTACCACCCCCTCCCCGGGCACTTTCCGCTGCAACCGCAAGAAATGCAACACCTGTCCCTTTACCTCCCCCCTCGACTCCATTCAAGGACCCAAGCAGTCGTTCCAGGTGCGACAGAGGTTCACCTGTATCTCCTCCAACCTCATCTACTGCATCCGCTGCTCTAGATGTCAGCTGATCTACATCGGTGAGACTAAGCGGAGGTTGGGTGATCGTTTCGCCGAACACCTCCGGTCGGTCCGCAAGAACCTACCTGACCTCCCGGTGGCTCTGCACTTCAACTCCCCCTCCCATTCCCAATCCGACCTCTCTGTCCTGGGTCTCCCCCATTGCCAGAGTGAGCAACACCGGAAATTGGAGAAACAGCACCTCATATTCCACTTGGGGAGTCTGCATCCTGCGGGCATGAACATTGAATTCTCCCAATTTTGTTAGCCCTTGCTGTCTCCTCCCCTTCCTCAGCCCTCGGGCTGTCTCCTCCCATCCCCCAGCCCTCAGGCTCCTCCTCCTCCTTTTTCCTTCCTTCTCCCCGCCACCCCCTATCAGTCTGAAGAAGGGTTTTGGCCCGAAACGTTGCCTATTTCCTTCGCTCTATAGATGCTGCTGCACCCGCTGAGTTTCTCCAGCTTTTTTGTGTACCTTCGATTTTCCAGCATCTGCAGTTCCTTCTTGAAAACTTTTTACAGGCAAGGTTGGCTAGGTGGGCTTGCATCTTCAATTTCAGGACTATGAGGGAACTTGATTGAAACATCAGATCCTGAGGACTCTTGATGGGACGGATGTGAAGAAAGTCTTTCCTCTGGTGAGAGAATTGGAGTCACTATTGAAAAATAAGCAGTCATGAAGTAAACATTTGCAACTCTCTCCCTCCAAGGTGTGTGGAAGTAAAGTTTTTGAGGAAGAAGTGCGTAAATTCTTGACAATTGAAGAAATGAATGGTTGCCTCGGTAAACCAATATACAGATTTGAGATTACAATCGGACCAGCCATGATCTGATTCAACTGTGATGTGGGCTGTGGGGTGGGGGGGGGGGGTGGAAGCATGGCACAGACCTATTGTATTTAAAAAATAAACTTTATTCATAAAAAGATGTAGAGGAAAATCAATGTAATCAGTATATGTCCTTCATTACACTAACAACGTCATGAAATCAACAATTTATTTGTGCTATCAAACCAACACATTCCAAATTACAAAGCAACAAGCCTTTCATGTTTCCTCATGAAGAGTTTAGATGCTAGCAATCAGGATCCAGCCACTCAATGTCCAGCAATGGCAGGACCTTAGACTGTGGTCTGTCCCTTGCTCTCACTTGAGCTGCCACTTGGTTTTGCCTTGTAGGAAGTGATGGTGTGCAAGCTTTGCCACAGCTGCCGAATGTCTGTCTCATCCTCCACTTTAGAGTGAAAGTCTCTTTTAGGCTTTTTGATAGCCTTATTGAGGTCGTACCTGGATATCTTGTACAAATTTGCTTCGCAAGACTTCAATGTCCAAGATCTGATCCTCACTGGATTGCAGACGTCCTGGTTCATCCAAGGCTTCTAGTTGGGGAAAAGATTGGATCAAAAAGATGTTCACTATTCTCTCTAACAATGATCTTTGCCTCCACAAACTGCTCTAACTATATTGAGCTTTCTAATTGTACCTGAATTTTATACACTTTGATATACCAAAAAAAATATTTCACAGCATGTTGGTATACTGTACATTAAGTGAATATTCTTATAAATTCTGCAAAACTTGAATGATATAATATTATCTGAGAGAAAAACATGCTCTGAATAATCCATCATATATTTTAAATCAGTCTTGTTCTGACAAATGTGTTCTGACAGATGGGTTAGAATCAAGAATAGATTGTAAAAGCATTCTATCGTAAAATGTCTTAAATTTCCTTCAAACTCATTTTCAGGCAAATTTTACATGCAGATAAATCTTGAGCAATATGATTTAATTTTAATGAGGTATGGTATTAAGGAAGATGAAAGTAAATAATTCAGCACGGTTCAAATTATTGTTGCAGTGTTGACAAGTGGAATAAAGGTATATTGACAATTTTGAATTGCATGACAATATTTTCCTCTAAATTAATTTTGTTGCAACATTGACAATTGTAATATACATTATCATCTGCACACATCTTCTTTACATGATACAACATTATTTTGTTTATTCGTTCCTGGGGTAGGAATTTAGTTCCTATAATTTAGCCTGTGGACCACAGAGCTTCTTTCTGCTCCAACTCATTTGCATGGTGCACACCATTTGCACCTTGAAAGTCAGCACTTTTTAATTAAAACATGATAAACAAAATAAATTAATCAAGTGAAATAATTGGAGACAATTATACACACACACTGAACTTTTTTCTCATTTATTATATTGTTCACAGTTTACATATTCCGTTGTGCTGCTGCAGGTAAGAATCACATCGTCCTATCTGGGATATATGACAATAAAACACACTTGACTCTTGGCTCTTGACACTTGACTCTTATCTCTTGACGCCAGTCAACTCTATGGGCTCTGAGGTTGCTGCTGAG